>NW_028176531.1:0-52500 GCF_949987555.1 Borostomias antarcticus | reverse complement strand
TAATTCTCTCTCTCTCTCTACCACCCTCTCTACCCTAACTCTCTCTCTATTCTCTCTCTCTCTCTCTCTCTCCACCACCCTCTCTACCCTAACTCTCTCTCTATTCTCTCTCTCTCTCTCTCCACCACCCTCTCTACCCTAACTCTCTCTCTATTCTCTCTCTCTCTCTCTCTACCACCCTCTCTACCCTAACTCTCTCTCTATTCTCTCTCTCTCTACCACCCTCTCTACCCTAACTCTCTCTCTATTCTCTCTCTCTCTCTCTACCACCCTCTCTACCCTAACTCTCTCTCTATTCTCTCTCTCTCTCTCTCTCTCCACCACCCTCTCTACCCTAACTCTCTCTCTCTCTACCACCCTCTCTACCCTAACTCTCTCTCTATTCTCTCTCTCTCTCTCTACCACCCTCTCTACCCTAACTCTCTCTCTATTCTCTCTCTCTATTCTCTCTCTACCACCCTCTCTACCCTAACTCTCTCTCTATTCTCTCTCTCTCTCTCCACCACCCTCTCTACCCTAACTCTCTCTCTATTCTCTCTCTCTCTCTCTACCACCCTCTCTACCCTAACTCTCTCTCTATTCTCTCTCTCTCTCTCTCCACCACCCTCTCTACCCTAACTCTCTCTCTATTCTCTCTCTCTCTACCACCCTCTCTACCCTAACTCTCTCTCTATTCTCTCTCTCTCTCTCCACCACCCTCTCTACCCTAACTCTCTCTCTATTCTCTCTCTCTCTCTCTACCACCCTCTCTACCCTAACTCTCTCTCTATTCTCTCTCTCTCTCTCTCCACCACCCTCTCTACCCTAACTCTCTCTCTATTCTCTCTCTCTCTCTCTCCACCACCCTCTCTACCTAACTCTCTCTCTATTCTCTCTCTCTCTCTCTCTCCACCACCCTCTCTACCCTAACTCTCTCTCTCTATTCTCTCTCTCTCTCCACCACCCTCTCTACCCTAACTCTCTCTCTATTCTCTCTCTCTCTATTCTCTCTCTCTCTCCACCACCCTCTCTCTCTCTATTCTCTCTCTCTCTCTCTCTCTCTACCCTAACTCTCTCTCTATTCTCTCTCTCTCTCCCACCCTCTCTACCCTAACTCTCTCTCTATTCTCTCTCTCTACCACCCTCTCTACCCTAACTCTCTCTATTCTCTCTCTCTCTCTCTACCACCCTCTCTACCCTAACTCTCTCTCTATTCTCTCTCTCTCTCTCTCCACCACCCTCTCTACCCTAACTCTCTCTCTCTATTCTCTCTCTCTCTCCACCACCCTATCTACCCTAACTCTCTCTCTATTCTCTCTCTCTCTCTCTCTCCACCACCCTCTCTACCCTAACTCTCTCTCTCTATTCTCTCTCTCTCTCCACCACCCTCTCTACCCTAACTCTCTCTCTATTCTCTCTCTCTCTCTCTCTCTCTCCACCACCCTAACTCTCTCTCTATTCTCTCTCTCTCTCTCCACCACCCTCTCTACCCTAACTCTCTCTCTATTCTCTCTCTCTCTCTCTCTCTCTCTCTACCACCCTCTCTACCCTAACTCTCTCTCTATTCTCTCTCTCTCTCTCTCTCCACCACCCTCTCTACCCTAACTCTCTCTCTATTCTCTCTCTCTCTCTCCACCACCCTCTCTACCCTAACTCTCTCTCTATTCTCTCTCTCTCTCTCTCTACCACCCTCTCTACCCTAACTCTCTCTCTATTCTCTCTCTCTCTCTACCACCCTCTCTACCCTAACTCTCTCTCTATTCTCTCTCTCTCTCTCTACCACCCTCTCTACCCTAACTCTCTCTCTATTCTCTCTCTCTCTCTCTCTCCACCACCCTAACTCTCTCTCTATTCTCTCTCTCTCTCTCTACCACCCTCTCTACCCTAACTCTCTCTCTATTCTCTCTCTCTCTCTCTACCACCCTCTCTACCCTAACTCTCTCTCTATTCTCTCTCTCTCTCTCTCTCTCTACCACCCTCTCTACCCTAACTCTCTCTCTATTCTCTCTCTCTCTCTCTCTACCACCCTCTCTACCCTAACTCTCTCTCTATTCTCTCTCTCTCTCTCTCTCTCTCCACCACCCTAACTCTCTCTCTATTCTCTCTCTCTCTACCACCCTCTCTACCCTAACTCTCTCTCTATTCTCTCTCTCTCTCTCTCTCCACCACCCTCTCAACCCTAACTCTCTCTCTATTCTCTCTCTCTCTCTCCACCACCCTCTCAACCCTAACTCTCTCTCTATTCTCTCTCTCTCTCTCCACCACCCTCTCTACCCTAACTATCTCTCTATTCTCTCTCTCTCTCTCTCTCTCTCTACCCTAACTCTCTCTCTATTCTCTCTCTCTCTCTCTCTCTACCACCCTCTCTACCCTAACTCTCTCTATTCTCTCTCTCTCTCTCTCTCTCTCTCTACCACCCTCTCTACCCTAACTCTCTCTCTATTCTCTCTCTCTCTCTCTCCACCACCCTCTCTACCCTAACTCTCTCTCTCTATTCTCTCTCTCTCTCTCTCTCTCTACCACCCTCTCTACCCTAACTCTCTCTCTATTCTTTCTCTCTCTCTCTCTCCACCACCCTCTCCACCCTAACTCTCTCTCTATTCTCTCTCTCTCTACCACCCTCTCTACCCTAACTCTCTCTCTATTCTCTCTCTCTCTCTCCACCACCCTCTCTACCCTAACTCTCTCTCTATTCTCTCTCTCTCTCTCTACCACCCTCTCTACCCTAACTCTCTCTCTATTCTCTCTCTCTCTCTCTCTCTCTACCCTAACTCTCTCTCTATTCTCTCTCTCTCTCTACCACCCTAACTCTCTCTCTCTCTCTCTCTCCACCACCCTAACTCTCTCTCTCTCTCTCTCTCTCTCCACCACCCTCTCTACCCTAACTCTCTCTCTCTCTCCACCACCCTAACTCTCTCTCTCTCTCTCTCTCTCTCCAGTTCTCATCCTCTCTACCCCTCTATCATAGTTAAATTATTATAACCTTGGCTCATTCCGAAGCTTTAGAGACGCCTCAGAAAGTGCAATCTCTGCTGTGCTTTCTAGAGGATGCTCTTGGTGTTGAGAGACCATGTGAGGGTGTCTGAGATGTGTGTGCTGAGGAATCTCAAGCTATCAACAATATCAACAGATGTCCCATTGATGGAGATGGGAGTGTGATTCCCTCTGTTCTCTCTGAAGTCAACAATGATTTCCTTTGTCTTAGGGACATTTATGGAGAGGTTGTTGTCATGGCACCACAGTGTTAGATCTTCCACTTCCCTTCTATAGGCCTCCTCGTCATTGTGGCTCATTAGTCCAACTAACTACTGTGGTAGTTCCCTCTCACAACTAATGATCCTGCATACAGACACACTGGTACAAAACACACTCCTCCTCTCCTCTCCTCTTTCCCCTGACACCAATTCACCTGCACACACATGCGCACACACACACACACACACACACACACACCAGTGTTAATTTCGTTGATGAGAACTATGACGAAAACTATTCGTCAACGACATTTTTTGGGTTATCGTCACGAGACGATAACTAAATAAAAATGAATGTATGATGACAAAAACTATGACTATATCTATTCACATTTTCGTCAACAAATAAAAACTAGACTAAAATGGTTATGGAGGGACGTATGGGAAAAGTTCAAATCAGAATGTCGAGGTTCGGGATGTGCGCAGTTGGATCATGGATGTATTAATAGAACGAGTTGGATGCAACCTACAGGTAGCCTGTGTGTATTTAGCCTACATTTGAATAGTACCGTTGCTACACCGGCCGGCGGGAAGTCAACTAACAGCATACGACTGCTGCGCCTGACCTGTTCAGTAAATGACCACAGTTCAGAAATGTCTTTGTCAACGTTCGCACACACCGGGAGAAAGAGGAGAGCAGACATCTGGATAAACTTCATATTTGATGCAAAGGAAAACAAAACCATTTGTAAACCGTGTGGGGTGGAAATTACTGGCAAAAATACAACAAACTTAATATAAAGCGACATTTGGAGAACAGTCATCCCGAAATTCACGAGAAGGTAAGCACCCCCCCACCCCCGGCTAACGTTACTGTATTAGCTAAACCCAAGCTGGTGTGTTTCTGAAATACTTCAAATACAATACAAGCTAAAAGAAACCAGTGTTTCACGTAGGTTTGTGGCGGGGGAGAACTGAAGTGTCTGATCATTGCAACGCTAACGTTAGTGGCTAGCTAATGTTAGGCACAGGTTAGCTAGCAACAAGTGGGGCTATGCTTGTGGCGGCTGGCGGGGGTATCTAGCGTTAGCTAGTCTGGGTAAGCTAGCTAAGCAACTACTGCTGCTGTCTAATGTTATACTGTAGCTAGATGGATAAGACACAAACAGTTAGCTACCTGGCGCCGCCATAGCCCCTCTCCTCCGGTGTGACGTTAGCTAGCCTGTGCCTGATGTTAGCTAGCCTGACTAGCCAACTAGTGCTGACATGATAATGTTATAGCTTGCTATATCAGGCACAAACACAGTTAGCATCAGACTGGGGGAGAGGAATGCTTCATTATGAAACTGTCTGACAGAAGCAGCCACGCTTCTGTCAGTCTGCCCCAGGGCAGCTGTATCTGTATCTGCCCCAGGGCAGCTGTATCTGTATCTGCCCCAGGGCAGCTGTGGCTACAGATGTATCTTACCACCACCGGTATGACTGTGTCTGAATGAATACTGGACTCTGTAAAGCGCTCTGGGTTTCATGAAGGGCGCTATATGAATCCAACTTGATTGATTGATTGAACTAAGCCTGTTAAATTTGAGTTGTCTAAATCTATGGTAGATTTTGTCGACTAAAATCGTAATGATATTTAGTCAACTAAAACTAGACTAAAACTAAAACAAGTCAGATGACTAAAATATGACTAAAACTAAATGGCATTTTAGTCAAAAGACTATGACTAAAACAAAATCATAATTGGCTGTCAAAATTAACACTGACACACACACACACACATGTTCTCTCACACACACTTCCCAGGTTCTACACACATAAACATGCCCAAATCACCCTCTCTCCCCCCCTCTCTCTCTCTCTCTCTCTCTGTCTTTGTCTTTAAACATGAATATACATGAATTGACTTTGGACCAGGTCAGACGTAAACCCAAGGACAAGCAGAGACATTCTAAAAAGACGCCTGTGGGAATCAGACCCAAGTCTGGGTACAGAGAGAGAGACTGTGGAGACAATAAATGATCATTAAGTCATATTAGTGACAACTTTACACTTCACTACCCTACATTATCACCCCCAACTACACACACACACACACACACACACACACACACACACACACGCTTCCCTATCTAGTTCATGACCTATGGAAAGGACAGGCCCTCTCCCCAAGTCAGGAGAGCCAAGGGGGGAGGCTTCTTCACCTTGTAGCCCAACTTAACTCACATTCCTCCTTCCCTTCGTCTGAAACACTTAAAGACACAAACACACCAAAACAGACAAGGAAGCTGTGACCTATAACCTCAAGAGACCATCCTGACCCCACAAGCTCACAGTCTGTTTCTCTCCAGGGACCAGGATGGTCTCACAAGGTTCCAGACTTTAGCAATAATGACAGCTCTGAGTCCCACTGCACTGTGAACTCTTCTGCCATGGATGACAAACAGTCACCAGCACAACCACACTGACATGCAGTGTAGGCCAATCATCAATAAACCCCTTTCCAACAAATACACAGAAAATACAAGCACACATACAAAGCAGCTAGAACTCTCAATTCTAACCAGGCATGAGCTAATTCACACACAGAGTCATCTTGAGTACTCAAATCCTTTGATTCTGGGTTTGATAGAAACACGTTTTGGAGGGTGAACCTAAAGACACTGTGATTGATGACTGTCCAGGATAAAATGTTTTGGGTTATCCATGAATGTTAAATGTAGATATATATTTTTACAGTTTTTCTTATTTTAATCTTGCTTTATCAATTATTTGTTTCATTTCATATTTGGGAGGAGGCACTGCCTCCCTTGGCTACTCGCACCACACGCCACTGAAAAGCACTGTTATGGAAACATTAGCACCATTAGAAGAGTGAGATTACCACCAACTTCCTCAGAACAAATGAGCAGAGTATTAACATCATTCCATCCACCTGTTCTCTATGGATACCAACAACAGCATCAGAGGATCCAACACTGATACCAAAGCTTAGTGGGAGCAGATCCCCGTCATTACCACTTAAGAGGGCTCTAAAAACCTCTCCTCTCACCGGATTCTGATCAGGGACTGGACATGACGTGGTGCTGATCCAACAATTATGAGTGTGTGTGTGTGTGTGTGTGTGTGTGTGTGTGTGTGCATATGTATGTGCGTGTGTGTGTGTGTGTGCATATGTACCCATCACTATGAATATAGTTCAAGTGTAAGCAGCTCTTAGGTGTTTGAACAGTTGTGACAGATTGTATTGTATTTTGTATGACCCCTGTTTTCTAGGCCCAAGTAGATAATGGTGGTGAACTCAGCTTCAGTTAAGACACATGAAGAATCAATGTCAATGTCAATACTCACATTTTCCAAGTCCAGGTCTGATCCTGATCTCTCCACCATGATCCACACTGTAGGAATAAGCAGAGGAATGATGAGGATGATGCAATGAGACGTCACCAGTTTTGGGCTTTATGTGTTTGTTAGTTACAGGTAGATTGCAGGATTATGTAAAAACTACCAGACCTATGTTCCCGTGGAAGGGTGACTGTAGCATGAGCCAAGGAAGAACCCATTCAATTAGAGAGAGCGGATCTGAATCACAGGGAGGATCCAAATTCATTGAAAAATCATTTTTCACTTTTGTTGACCATGCCAGAGAGACCAGACCAGCACCTACGGGTACTTTGCCATGTTTAATACATCCATGGCTGTTTATCCCTGTATTTTCTGCGGGTATTAGGACCAAAATAATTGAATCATGGCATGAAGGCAAAGATCAACTGCTTTGAATTAGCTAGTTATGCTCATAGCTAGCCAGATGACTGCTGTCGGTCCTGTCATATGTAGCTATCTAGGTATCTGAAATACATCAGAGAGCAGAGCTGAAGAGCACCTGTTGGACCAACCCCAGCTGATGCACCACCAGTATATTGTTGACATTTGTCTCCTCTAGGTTCTCTAATGCTACTGCACATGCTGACAACATGCATCATGGGTGGAGGTCTGCACTCTCAAAGTGCCCTTCTGGTTATAGGGTGATTTGTGTCTGTTCTGTCAAGAGACTCGTAGGCTGTGAAGGTTGAGACCATCTAGTTCAGAGAGGGGGGCTACATAAGAGACACTGGGTGATTTTCTTCCACTTGATTTAAAACTCTCTCCTTACTTGAGTTTCTCCAGTCTCCAGTGTGGATCCTCCAGTCCAGCAGAGAGCAGCTTCACTCCTGAGTCTCCTGGGTGATTGAAGCTCAGATCCAGCTCTCTCAGGTGGGAGGGGTTTGACCTCATAGCTGAGGCTAGAGAGACACAGCCTTCCTCTGTGACCATGCAGCCCGACAGCCTGTAGAAACACATCGATACAAACACATTACTACCCTCTGCTGGTGAAAAGAGAGAGTTGAAGGATTATATTCCATCTTCCTACAGACAAATATTTGAACATTGGATCTGCCCTGGTTCGCACACAAAGTGATCTTTTTTTGTCAGTCAATATTTTTGATATGCTTTCTCTTCCTTGTAACCCATGCTAAATAAGAATGCTCTGAGACTCCAGGTTTATTATAGAAATGGAAAAGCCTGGTCTCTGTAGTACTGAGACATTCCAATCCAACCAATGAAACTCCTCATGAGAGTTCAGGTAGGTTTACACTGTAGTTTATCTGTAGTTACTGTAGTTTAGCTGTTTCTAGTGGGAACATCCAGCTGATCATCTGCTATGATTGTAACAGTTCATAATATCTCCCATCATGTCACTGATAAGAGTCTCATTCCAAAGATAAAAGCTCTGGCAGCATTTCCCTGTTAGTCTGCATCCATTCAGTCTGTAGGGAGATGATGATCATGATGATGAAGATCACCAAACTGCTTCATTTGCAGTGAACACATGATGTATAAGGAGAGATGTCGTGTCTATGCAGTCCCCTGGAGCAGACGGGTTCAGAGGCAGGGTTCTGAAGGAGTGTGCTGTACAGCTGGGAGTCCAGCTCACCCAGCTATTCCAGCTGGTTTAAACACAGGCTTTGTCTCAGCAGCTTCCCACCATCATCCCCTCATGCCAAGACTATGAACGATGGACCCTGAATCAGACCCATGGATAATGGACAGTGGATCATGGATCATCTCAATCCAGCTCACCCAGAATCTCCAGCCTGTCCCTTTTCCCTTGACTACCCTGCAACCTATCACCCCCGACTACACACCACACACACACACACACACACTATAACTGATACTTAAACAATGTTACACAAACACACCAGTACTTTAACAATGTTATTATTATCAAGGGATATGATAGGCTGTTTCTGAGCCAGGGAGAGCACATTTGGAGTTTGTCTGTTAAATAATTGTCTGTTCAAAGTTATCTTTAGAGTGCATTACACGAACGCCAGACTGGCAAAAATATACCCAGAGACTGATGACACTTGTAATCGGTGACTTTATTTACCCCCTGTGAGAGGCTGTTTCTGAGCCAGGGAGGGAACACGCTTGGGGTTTCTAACAGCACAGCTAATGCTCAGCCGATAGCACCAAGCTAAAGCAGAATGGAAACCTGACGCGAGGTTATGTTCCAACAAAGGTCCCCCCTCCATGTCGATAGTCAAACTTTAGCTTTCAGTCACATAACGTTTAGTTACCTTCAGCTTGCCATCTGTGGCCTTGTAGCTCTAACATTGATAGGCTAGCTAACATTAGTTAGTACTAAACCTTTTGAATCATACGATATCAACATATCATGCAGCTATGAAATTATCTAAAACTCAGCTTGCTAGCAAGTAGGGATGGGCAGTACTCGTTGTTGACGTCAGTACTCGAGTAACCATGGCGAGTAATTGTTACACTATGAAAAAAAAAGCTTAGTTATTCATGCACCTGCGCACTGTGTTTCTGGCTACCTGCGTGAGGCTACTCACATCAATCACAACATGTCTGCTGCTCGTAAAAGTACAGTCTGGAAATACTTTGAGAAAGAAGGGGAAAACAGTGTGCAGTGCAAAATCTGCAATGTGAAACTTGCTTATCATAAGCAAACCAGCTGAATGCTCAACCACATGCGGTTAAAGCACAACGAAACAACAAAAGCCGGGGGGCGGCAGTGCGCCGAGAGGCAGAGCACCGTGCCTTCCCTCACCCCGGAGGAGGAGAAGGCCCTATCGATCATCGGCCTCACAGCCTCCCAAGGCATCACTGGTGGCCTTGATTTGGAGTCTGGAGAGGGCCCCTCCATCATCCAGCCCTCAGCTGAATCACCCCAAGCCTCCCAGTCCTCTGGAGAGGAGACCCCAGCGCAGTCAGACTGCTCCACCCCGTCGACACGCTCTCGGAGTCGATACGTTCAGTTACAACCAGTTCTATTAGCCTCGCGTCTCTCCTCGGGGAGGAGGGCCTGGTATCTATTAGCCTCGCGTCTCTCCTCGTAGAGGAGGGCCTGGTATCTATTAGCATCGCGTCTCTCCTCGTAGAGGAGGGCCTGGTATCTATTAGCCTCGCGTCTCTCCTCGTAGAGGAGGGCCTGGTATCTATTAGCCTCGCGTCTCTCCTCGGGGAGGAGGGCCTGGTATCTATTAGCCTCGCGTCTCTCCTCGGGGAGGAGGGCCTGGTATCTATTAGCCTCGCGTCTCTCCTCGGGGAGGAGGGCCTGGTATCTATTAGCCTCGCGTCTCTCCTCGTAGAGGAGGGCCTGGTATCTATTAGCCTCGCGTCTCTCCTCGGGGAGGAGGGCCTGGTATCTATTAGCCTCGCGTCTCTCCTCGGGGAGGAGGGCCTGGTATCTATTAGCCTCGCGTCTCTCCTCGTAGAGGAGGGCCTGGTATCTATTAGCCTCGCGTCTCTCCTCGGGGAGGAGGGCCTGGTATCTATTAGCCTCGCGTCTCTCCTCGGGGAGGAGGGCCTGGTATCTATTAGCCTCGCGTCTCTCCTCGTAGAGGAGGGCCTGGTATCTATTAGCCTCGCGTCTCTCCTCGGGGAGGAGGGCCTGGTATCTATTAGCCTCGCGTCTCTCCTCGGGAGGAGAGCCTGGTATCTATTAGCCTCGCGTCTCTCCTCGTAGAGGAGGGCCTGGTATCTATTAGCCTCGCGTCTCTCCTCGGGGAGGAGGGCCTGGTATCTATTAGCCTCGCGTCTCTCCTCGGGGAGGAGGGCCTGGTATCTATTAGCCTCGCGTCTCTCCTCGTAGAGGAGGGCCTGGTATCTATTAGCCTCGCGTCTCTCCTCGGGGAGGAGGGCCTGGTATCTATTAGCCTCGCGTCTCTCCTCGGGGAGGAGGGCCTGGTATCTATTAGCCTCGCGTCTCTCCTCGGGGAGGAGAGCCTGGTATCTATTTACTTCACTGCCTTAAGCCCGCCCCATCATCCGGCTCGAGCCTGTAGAGCCCGCCTCCAACATCCGCTTGCTTTATTTTTCCTTAACCGGTAGTTCTCCTCGCATCTTCTTTTACAATCTTCGTCGGTGTTATGCCTGGTGATGCCATCGCGAATGTTATCTACTCGAAACTTCACCATGGGCAGCCTACAGTAAAAACATTACAACAACTGGTCTTCTTCCGGTCCAGACCGGATGATTATGCGATGCGTCATCGCGCTTCCGCTCTAGACCGGCGAAACACCGAGCGAGAAAGACCCCAGACTGTCTAGAGCTCGCGAGTCAATTTCCAAATATCAATAAATTTCACCTGCTATCCAAATATCAGTTTTTTGTCATTGACGGCATTTGTCCACATTTGAACCGTAGTCTACTGTCTACCGATAGAGGGCGCTAGAGCGCTGTAGCCCAGTACTGCTTCCTCTGGGTTTGCACTCTGCCGGCCTCCGCGACGACACCACCAACACCATGGATGACCAACACACGACGAAAACAAACATGAGCGGCCAAAAACTCACTCTCACTCTCAATGGCCAGCATGTTTGGGAACATTTACATCTGCGAGAGCAGCTTCTCAACAATGAAGCACATCAAGTCAAAAGTGAGAAACAGGCTGACAGATGAAACTGTTCCAGCTCATGCAGATTGATGCACAAACATTGACATTGAGTCCATTGTACGTCAGCAGGAGGCCGCAAGTATCTCATTAACACAGAACTTTATACTGATTCACCTGTGGGTGAAGGTTAATGGCTTTAGAGATGAATGCATGCTTATTGGAAACACGTCATGGTATGAGATGGCAGAGTAAAAATGCACTATGAACATGAATATTAGTTGGTGCACTTAGTGTCAGCGTTAACATTTGTACATAATTTTTGAGACACCGTTGCACTGAAATAATGGTAGACTATACCACTCAGGAGTGGGAATGTTTTGTGCAGAGTTCATTAAATGAATAGAAGCATTAGCCTAGGTCCTACTAAATCCATTTATATATGAAAAATTGAAAGTCCATCCAATAAACTTTGATTACCGGCATATATTTAGTTATTTTCATTAATGTAGTAACTATAATTGGCTAATTAAGTGATGGGGTTACAATATCCCACTGGTGGAAATGCATGATTACAACCTGGCCCTCGGGTAGTGAGGATAAAACATGTGTCTCTCTATAATCAAAGTTGCCCATGCCTGCTCTAGGTTGTCCTCAGACGGTCCTCCATGCCTGCTCTAGGTTGTGCTCAGACGGTCCTCCATGCCTGCTCTAGGTTGTCCTCAGACGGTCCTCCATGCCTGCTCTAGGTTGTGCTCAGATGGTCCTCCATGCCTGCTCTAGGTTGTGCTCAGACGGTCCTCCATGCCTGCTCTAGGTTGTCCTCAGACGGTCCTCCATGCCTGCTCTAGGTTGTGCTCAGACGGTCCTCCATGCCTGCTCTAGGTTGTGCTCAGACGGTCCTCCATGCCTGCTCTAGGTTGTCCTCAGACGGTCCTCCATGCCTGCTCTAGGTTGTCCTCAGACGGTCCTCCATGCCTGCTCTAGGTTGTCCTCAGACGGTCCTCCATGTCCCAGAGCGTTGCAATGTGCTCCGTCTAGATCAGAGCGCTTCGTGTCTGACCTGTAGCTTGTCTATGTATTCAAACACAAACTACCTTTGGGAGAGGTGGACAAGTAGACTACATAAAGGCCTCATTTTAAGATGAATGAATTCAATGCCTTTTAAGACTTTAAGGATCCAATTTCCAATTTTTACAATTGTTAAGACAGTTTCGGTGCGTACAAAAGCATTACACATACATTTCATATCCTAGTTGCATTACATGTCTTTAACATCATACCTAGCAATTTAATATAGCATTTCTTTTTTTTTTTTCTTTTTTTATATTTATAGTTTTTATTGTTTTGACAACAAAGACAGCTCGCAAGGTGACAACAATCTTTCAAACAAAGCACACAACGATCAGCGACACAAAACAAGCAACAAACCCACAAAACAACAACGACAACCACATGCTCACAATACACAATAAGCAATAAACAAAAACAGGACAGCTACATTGCAATGCACAAAGCATAAGACAACAAGAACAGACACCAAACCAACAACAACACAAAAGACAGCGATGAAAACAACGACAATCACAATGATCTAGAGGAGGGGGGGGGGCAAAGTGCACTGTTTCCTGATTGCTCTACCTATCCACACAGATCATCAGTCTGGGAATTAGTCCTATTTATAAGAGGGAGGATATTGGATTGTGTAGTGTTGAATACTGCTTATGTAGGGAAAAATACCTATGTTCTTGTGAATGTAGGAACAGCCTTAGTGTGTCCCAGAGCTCGCTAGTGTCCTGGTCTATGTCCCTGAGGATGGACGTGGCCTTTTCCATACTTAGAAGATGGAGGAAGTCCTCTAGACACCTGTTTCTAGAGAAACAGCCTGGTTTTCTCACTTTCCAATTCATTAATATCAGCCGTTTGGCTGCGAGGCATGCAAGGGCAATCATTTTTTGATGTTTGACGTTTTGTATGTATTGTTTGACAGACAGACAGACAAGTGAAAGCATTACCTTCCTCCCCCACAGGAATGGCAGAGGTAAAAATGATGATAATTAACACTTTTCTAACTATATGAGCCATTATTACATTATGAGCTGTTATGAGCGGCCCCAGTAAGGCTCATAATGTAATTACATTAGTATTTAGTAATATTACACTATGAGCTCTTATTACATTATGCGCAAATCAGTTAGAACGTTATGAGCGCATGGTTTTATTACATTATGAGCTGAGTATTACATTATGAACTTTTGTTAGTTTATAATGTAATAAGTTATTACATTATGAGCCGTTATTAAATTATGAGCCTTTATTACATTATGAGTTGCTACACAATTACAAGGAGCTACAATTGTATTGTAAGATTTGTATTGTAATACAAATGTATTAATAGTAAGTGAGCTGTCATCTCTGCTGTAGAGAATGTGGAACCAGGTTATATTTACTCTGCAGACCTGGGTGTTATTGGTATGGATCTGCATAATGCTGTGTCATGCATATATTGTTGACACTGAGGACACTAAACTAACACAACTAACACCAACTAGAGAGACTAGCGTTGCACAGCCCAGATAGGAGAAGGTCAAAGGTGATGATGATGACAGCAGCAAGCCACGCACTCCAATTCCTGGCGTTTCATGTTAATCTGTTCGTTTTACTATGTCAAAGTATCTTGCAATCAAACCTGATCATTTACAGTTATGATCGGAGAGCGCTTTTTGACATCCGTGCCTCAATGGAGGAAAACCTCGTTTGGTGCGAGGATCAACCAACACAGGCGAATAACCACCTATTGCCTACCTTTGTTATTCCTTTCGGGCCCTGGAGTAACGTTAACTTTACTGACCGACGGATTCACCGGAGAGGTGAGGTAGACGCCGAGGACATCGTGCGGGTAGAGCGGTGAAACTTTCTCCAAAGACAATCCATCTGTCCCCTAGACCTGGACCAGGTCCATCTGTCCCCCCGGTCCCATCCAGCCCCCAACCCAGCCTGCCGGCAAGAACACCTACCTCGTCTGCGAGGGAAGTTACGGTGAAAGTCGGGCTTCTCAATGCCAGATCGGTTAAGGAGAAAACATCCATTCTGTCTGAGTTAATTTCCAAACAACAACTGTAATTCTTCGCAATCACGGAATCATGGCAAGTCCCTGGGGATTATTCTTCTCTCAATGAACTGTGCCCCGCTGGCTGGAGTTACCACAGCAACCCAAGACGCGGAAAGACTGGAGGGGGCGTGGCCTTCATGCACAAGGACAAATACAGCTGTTCTGTGTTGAACTGCCTCACATACTCCAGTTTTGAAGCTCTTCTGGTAAAAGTGGGCATGTCTGACCCCCTCCTGGTTCTGACCATCTACCGCCCAACGGACAGCAAGTCTTTCAAAGAGAGTAAGAATTTTACAACTCAATTCTCAGACCTCCTCAGTGAAATCATTCCCAGCCATGACAGAGTGCTGATCTTGGGAGACTTCAACATCCACGTTGATAATCCCACAAGGAGCTTTGAGGGAGAATTTATGGACCTGATAGACTCTTTTGGTCTCACCCAACATGTTTCCGTCCCAACCCATAAAAAAGGTCACACCTTAGATCTTGTCCTCTCTGTCAATCTCCCTGTCAGCAATGTGGAAACCATGACAGCCCATACTGACTGTGACCATTATGCTGTGGTGTTTCAATCCTCTCTGTCTCAGCCCTCCACTAACATCCAATGTCCTGCACGCCTCTCACGGTTTTTCAGCGCCCAGACACCTGCTAAGTTTTCCTCTGCTTTTGCTGCCGCCCAAAACACCAGGGCAGGTGAGGTGCTGTCATCAGACCCAGAGGAGCTAATGTCCGTGTTCAACTCCACCTGCCGTTCTGTTCTGGACTCTATTGCCCCTCTCAAGATGAAAGAGCCCAAACCCAAGGCTGTGGCTTGGCTAAATGAGACCACCAGAGCAGAGAGGAGAGCATGGAGACAGGCTGAGCGGAGGTGGAAGAAAGATGGCCTGCAGGTCTCTCTCGAAATACTGAGGGACAGAAAGAAGAGCTACCACAGGGTGGTTAAAGCAGAGAGAGCCAAGTACTTTGCTAGTCTAATTGCAAATGCTCCAAACTCCAGAATTTTATTCAGAACCATCAATTCTGTTGTTTGCCCTCCTACTACTGCTATCCAGGATGCATCCCCTACAAAGTGTGATGAGTTTCTGTCCTTTTTCTCAGAAAAGGTCGACAACATCAGAAGAAACATCCCACCCCCCACCCGGGACCTAGCTGTTACTCTGAGATGCTCATCCACCTTCTCCGTGTTCAGCTCCATCTCCCTCTCATCCCTCTCCAAGATGGCCGCCGCTTTGAGACCAGCCACGTCCCCTCATGACCCCATCCCTGCCCCCCTCCTTAAGGAGGTTTTTGAGGCAGTTGGTCCTCACATCCTGTCCATCATCAACTGCTCCCTGGCCACAGGTATCGTTCCATCATGCCTAAAAGAAGCGGTGGTCCAGCCCCTTCTTAAGAAAGCCAGCCTAGATCCCACTATCCCCAGCAACTACAGACCCATCTCAAAATTACCATTTCTGTCAAAGCTGTTGGAAAAGGCCGTTCTCAGTCAACTGCAGCCTTATCTCCAACACAACAACATACTGGAGAAATTCCAGTCCAGATTTAGGGCCGGCCACAGCACCGAGTCTGCCCTCTTGAAGGTGTTAAACGACCTACTCCTCATCGTTGACTCAGGGAAATGTGCTGCACTGGTTCTCCTGGATCTCAGTGCAGCATTTGATACTATAGATCACACCATCCTCCTCGACCGCCTCCAACAGGGGGTTGGCATCACCAACACAGCCCTGTCCTGGTTCAAGTCCTACCTCAACAACAGGACCTTTTCAGTGAATATAGCCAACCATTCATCCTGCCGTGTCAACCTCACCTGCGGGGTCCCTCAGGGCTCAATACTGGGTCCCATCCTTTTCTCCATCCACATGCTGTCCCTCAGCCAAGTCATTCATCGCCATAAGATTTCCTTCCATTGCTACGCAGATGATACTCAAATCTATCTTCCACTCAGGGCAGACGATCCCTCTGGGCTGGACCGTCTGAAGGACTGCTTGCGGGACATAAAGGAGTGGATGTCACAAAACTTCCTGCAGCTCAATGACACCAAGAGTGAAATCCTTCTGATCGGCAACTCCACCTCGATCAGTCAGATCAGAAATAATCTAGGATGTTTGTCCACACTTAAAAGATCCCACGTCAGAAAACTTGGGGTCATATTTGACACAGACCTCAAGTTTGACAAGCAAGTGAAATCTGTTGTGCAATCCTGTTTTTTCCAACTGCGCACAGTATCCAAAATCAAGTCCTTCCTCTCCTCCAGCGACCTACGGAGGGTCGTACTAATGCTCATCTTCTCCAGACTGGACTATTGTAATGCCCTCTATGCCAGGGTCACCGACAAGACCATCCACAGCATGCAGCTAGTCCAAAATGCCGCTGCCAGGCTGGTGACAGGCACTAAGATGAGGGAACACATTTCTCCTGTCCTCTCCTCCCTTCACTGGCTCCCAGTGAAGCGCAGAGTGAAATTCAAGATCCTCACGTATGTCTTCAAAGCCCTCAATGGTCTCGCCCCAGCTTACATCAAAGATCTCCTGGACCAACCTACCAGCTTCAGGCCTGGTCGCCGGCTCAGATCTGACAACCAGATGACCCTGAAGGTCCCACGGTCAAAACTTGTCACAAAGGGAGACCGTGCATTCTCTGTGATGGCACCTGGGCTATGGAACAAGCTTCCTCTGAACATCAAGTCCGCCACCACCCTGGACTCTTTTAGAGCACAGCTTCAAACGCACCTCTTTGTTACAGATGATCTATAATTTATGTCCTTGTCTTGTGTCTTAAATGTAGTTTCATTTTGTGTCTCTGCAGTCCCTTGTTTTTGTTTGTCTCTTTTTGTACCCGGGCTGCGCCCCGGGCTGATGTAACAGTTGGTTGGGGGGCGCATTATAAATAAAAATAACATAACATAACATAACATAACACTAGACTATTTGGTTAGTTTATGTGTATGGCATATTAACATTTGTTTATTGTTGCTGCTGGTATGGTACTGTAGGCCTACGTTGTAGATAGGCGTGGCATAATTGTTTTTCTCCTAGAGCGGCAGAAGTGCACGTGCCCGTCCTGGTCTAGACCCACGTTAGTTTGCCTGCAAGGCGAGGGGTCAGAGAGGCCAGTCCTTCTCTCCTACACACACTGGCTGAGTACCTGGACTCCCCCTACACCAGGATTCTGTTCACAGACCTCATCTGCTTCTAATACGGTACACACACACACTGCTGAGTCCCCTTCATGAACTACAGGTCAACACAACACTGATCTAATGGATTGAAGAATTCCTTCATCACAGGCCTCAGTACGTAGCTGTAATAGTTCTAGATGGAGCATCTCCCCATCCTCTTCTGGGTACAGCATCATGGTAACAGAGAGGAGCCGACACTGATCAAGTATGCAGATGACATGACACTGGTGGCCCAGATAAGCAGACATGCCAACTGGTTAAGGGTGAGAAAGAGAGACGGAGGCCTGAGCAGAGAAAAACACACAGCTGCTGGGGGGGATGCAGGGATTTATTTATTATAAGCTACCAAATGATCATTTATTGGATGATTTTTAGAATGACCCTGGTGCTGGTCACAATCTAACAGAATTACAAGAGCAAGATAAAGTTCAAAGTACAAATTTAGTTCTGTGGCTCAGGAGGTAGAGCAGATCATCCAATGACCGTAGGGTCGGCGGTTCAAATCCCGGCTCCTCCTGTCCACATGTCGAAGTGTCCTTGCGCAATAACCCCAAATTGCTCCCAATGAGCAGGCTAGCATCTTGCAAGGCAGCTACTGCCATTGGTGTGTGGATGTGTGTATGAATGGTTTAATGAGGCCATTGTAAAGTGCTTTGGATATAAAGTGCTATATGAGTGCAGTCAATTTAATATTATTAACCCATTTAATGCAACGTAGGCTATCAAAGATACTGCTCACATTTACAAAGGAAATGAGCAAAAGGGCAGCAGCCCCACCAGTTACACAACTATTTGATGAGCTGAATTAGCTACTAGCATATATCCTACTCCTACCTGACGCAGTGGTAAGAATAAAACAGTTCACATACAGAGACGAGTCACATCTCCAATTGAATCCATTCCGCTTTCATTGCGTGAGAACAGCTAAGTCTCTGAAAATCCATAGCAGGTTTTGCTCGTTTCCCTGCTGCGGTTACCTTGCAGTGAGAGAAACACAGCAGACAAACAGCTGAGTGATCGCCCAAGAGTGGCAGGAAAAATAAATGTAATTTGAGAGATTAGAAAAGTGTGGGGATAAAGCCTATATTTTGAAATGTGAGGGGGATATGTTCCTGGGCTTTACGACTGCAGGTAGGCTACTTTTGGGGGTTTCAGTTGATCTTCTCTATGGAGGTTTGTGGCTGGCACGCACTTCCACACAGCACTGTGGCATCTTGGCTTTTTCCAAACAGCAGGTCCCAGACTGGGCTTGCGCTGAACTGTGAGTAGTGAACTGAGTTTGAACTCAGTTTCGCTTGCTGCTTTTTAACTGACTGTCAATATCCGCGCATACAGATCCAAACATACATCCACAGTATCAGATTCTCACGCTCCACTGGCTCAATCCCAATGTCCACACTCACAGACTCACAGATTTATTATCTTTCTATGTAAGTCGCTTCAGGCTCTTGACCCCTTCCCCAAAATCTGATCTGCACGAATCACGTAGGTGACCTATTTTGGATTCAAAACAGCAAATTTCACCAAAAAGTGACAATTGTGCATGTCTGGATAAGGAAGGAGCAGTCACTGTCCACATACTCTGAGTATGTCAACACCCTGACCTCCCGGATGGAGGAGAGCTCCTTGGAGCTGAATGTCTCTGAGACTAAAGAAGTGTTCTGCAGGGGGAGCCTCATACCTGACGCCCCAAATGTTCTTCCTCTAGCCCCGAACCTTTTTAGTCCCCCCAAAATCAAAACGATAGGGAGAAAACAGACACCAAATACCCTCCTTAACATACACAAATCACCCCCTTCAAATCAAGCAGGAAGATGAAGTTCGAGTCAACACACTCACAACAACAACCCCCCCCCCCCCCACACACACACACAGTAGCACAGAACGGCATCAGCTCACTATCAAACATCAAACCCATCTGCCCCCACCGTACAAATTGCCACCCCCAGACCCCACACCCTCTCAAACTCAGCCACATTGTTATTGATCACAAAATAGGTGTATTCTACCCTAAGAAGCAGAGACCCTCCCCCTAACCACCTGGACTGGGTCCGTGGCCCCGCCCCTCTCACCTTATTCCTCCCTGTAATCCAAATGGACAACTTAGCTCACCCAAACACAACATTGAGCTAAACACACTTTGCCCTCCTCCTGCACGTGTACTGTGGGCCCAAAACAAACAGTTCCTTAGAAAACACAAACCCCAACCTCACACATGAGGGCTGTAACAGCACAAACAGAGGAACAAGACGTGCACAAACAGAAAACACATGAACCACCGTCTCCACCTCCCCACAGTATGGGCCCCCCTCCCCCACCCCGGGGTCAAGCCCGGCCAGAAAGCGCTCGGTCATCAGGGCCCTGTGCACCACTCTCCACTGCAAGTCCCCTGTCCTTTTAGGGATGGGGGGCTTATACAGCACCCACCACCTGAACCTCACACTGCTCCCCCCACCTAGAACCCCCTGCCACTGGTGGAACCCAACCCCCTGCAAGACCCCGACGTTCCTCGCCTTCACACATGCCTCATACAGAGCCCTCCCCCTCACCTGTCTGAGTTCACCAGGCTCCTCCGCCTCACCTGTCTGAGGTCACCAGGGTCATACAGAGCCCTCCCCCTCACCTGTCTGAGGTCACCAGGGTCCTCCCCCTCACCTGTCTGAGGTCACCAGGGTCATACAGAGCCCTCCCCCTCACCTGTCTGAGGTCACCAGGGTCATACAGAGCCCTCCCCCTCACCTGTCTGAGGTCACCAGGGTCATACAGAGCCCTCCCCCTCACCTGTCTGAGGTCACCAGGCTCCTCCCCCTCACCTGTCTGAGGTCACCAGGGTCATACAGAGCCCTCCCCCTCACCTGTCTGAGGTCACCAGGGTCATACAGAGCCCTCCCCCTCACCTGTCTGAGGTCACCAGGGTCATACAGAGCCCTCCCCCTCACCTGTCTGAGTTGACACACACACACACATTTAAATACACTGGCACTAAACACAAAACACCAGGTTAGAAATCTAGGTGTCATAGTCGACTCTGATCTGAACTTTGAATCTCATGTCAATAACATAACTAGCGTATCTTTCTATCATTTAAGAAACATGGCAAAAGTGCAATCCTTCCTTTCAAAGGCCGACACTGAAAGACTTATGCATGCATTTATAACCAGCAGACTGGACTATTGCAATGCCCTCTTTTGTGGCCTACCAAAGAAAACCATCAATCGTCTGCAAATTATACAAAACACCGCGGCACGAGTCCTTACAAAATCCAGACGGAGGGCTCACATCACACCCGTCCTGAAGGCTCTGCATTGGCTACCCGTCAGCTTCAGAATAGACTTCAAGATTCTTCTACTGGTTTATAAATCACTCCACAACCGTGCTCCAAAATATATGACTGACATGCTTGTTAGATAAACACCAGCAAGATCCCTGCTGTATGGGTTATGTTCATGTTGTTATATTGAATGTGAGCTTCTATGCTGCTGTATGGGTTATGTTCATGTTGTTATATTGAATGTGAGCTTCTATGCTGCTGTATGGGTTATGTTCATGTTGTTATATTGAATGTGAGCTTCTATGCTGCTGTATGGGTTATGTTCATGTTGTTATATTGAATGTGAGCTTCTATGCTGCTGTATGGGTTATGTTCATCAGAATGTATTCATTCTCATCATGATCTGTGTTTCAGGTGACCATCTCATGTGACACACAGGAGTCGATACGTTCAGTTACAACCACTGCTACTTCAGCAGGTTGACATTGTGGAGGTGGAGGACGTGAGCCTGTCTTCTGTGGTGTTCTGAGAGGTCCAACACCTGGGTGTCCCAAGTCAGTGATAGCTTCAGAGTAGTCAAAGCATACTAGAGAGAAGTTATGTCCTCTGTTTGAACCGTGCTGATGTTGTTGATTTAGTTCACACTAAAGAGTACATTTTGATTCCACTTACCAGTATTTGAGCAGTTTGTGGATTACTGTGCAATCTGTATGAGTGTGTGTATGTGCTTGTCTTTGGTGCATAGAGGCGAACCCAAATGGGCCCCCTAAATATATGCGGCCCCCCCAAAAACCTAAATGAACAGGTTCTCACTGCCTCGTAACTTCAGCCCCTGATGCTTTTCCCTCAACCCCTAATGATTTGGGATCCTAGCAGCGCCCCTGTTTTGTACCTAATCCACATTTGTATTTAGTCTTGATTGTGTCTTTGTTCCTTCAATAAAGGACCCACCCACCACCTACAGTCTGTATATGTCTGTATGTAAGCTTTGAGATGATAGTCACTATTTTGTCAACTCTACTGTATGTACTGTAGTCCAAAGATAATTTCTCAACTTGAATGTTGATGCTCAAAACATCCCTCTTCAAGGACAGAGATGTTCAATTACTTAGACATTTAAATCCCATCATTTAACATGTGAATATGCTCAGGGATACAGACCTCAGTTTCTCCAGTTTGCAGTGTGGACTCCCCAGTCCAGCAGAGAGCAGCTTCACTCCTGAATCCTGCAGGTCATTGTTACTCAGGTCTAACTCTCTCAGGTGGGAGGGGTTTGAGCTGAGAGATGAGGCCAGCAGAGAACAGCATGTCCCTGTTAATCTGCATCCACTCAGGCTGAGGAGACAAGGACAAGTATTAGCAAACATTTTCACCAGTAATCAGTGCTTTGAGAAAGCGTGTTTTCATTGGCAAAACACATTTTCAGTCTAATAAAGTACAGAAACGGGTAACTTCACTCTTCACTTCAGTCTTCTGTGATAGTAGCTTTGCTTTCTGTATAATTTAACTGTGACAAAGATGACATTTATTCTACAAACAAACACTGCTACACTAGTGGTGAAAAGGAGGAATGTCAGCTATATTGTCTTGCTCTCTCAGACTGAATTATAAACAGACTGACTCATTCTGGAGCTAGGAGAGAGAGTGCTGCTGCATCTTATATGTTTTAGTCATGAGCAGGTTTTTCATTCTTCTAATGAATACTCAGCATCCATAGAAATGTATGTAAGGCCTTTCCTGATTGGCTGGACACTATGGACCTGAGTCAGCTTGGAGGGTGCTAAGGCTCTTTGGACAGGACATGGGCAGTGCCTGAGCCTCTGATGTTGGAACTCACAAAACGCAGCGGCACCGTGGTGTCAGCACAGTGGCGGGATCCACCAACGTGTTTTCATGCAGTATTGCACACTAACCACCAGGAGGCATCGTTGATCAAGAAGCAACTAGTGGCAGCAGAGCGTGTGACAATACTGTTGAGAGACTGGTAACTTTAGGCTGGAATGTAGCCTATTCAGCGAAACTATAACTAGCCTATATATAAACTATAATTACATTACATTTGAGATGCACAATGTATGTACATGTATAACAACTGAGAAAGCATCCTATAGTGATGTGAACTTGTGATTATAATGTGGAATGCAGAAGAGAGACTGATTGGTTGAATGATGAATTGAATGAATGAGCTGAGGGAGGCCTAGTGTGTCCATAGGAAAGAGACTCTACAAGCCACCATGCTGATGTGAGATACGGGATTTTGACAAAAATGTGAATTTATCCGTTTACTGAAAGACGAGCGATGTCAAGTGGGGAGCAAAAAAAGAGCGAGCCAACAGATTCACTAGGCCAGTGGTTATTGGAACAAAACTTCTTTTTTGAATGGGGTTATTCTATAGGCTATTAATTCTACATTAATCTCATAGCAGTGAGCACTGACATGACTGTTTAAATCAACAGCCTAACACTTCTATTAGCCCATCATTGTTGTCAATAGCGTAGCCTAATGGTCCTGTTCCCGTCTCCATGCCCCCACGCTAGTTTGGACCCACTATTCAAATCTCCCTCAAGACCTGTTAAAACAACCTGATGATAGAACAAACAGTACTGTTGATGGGGCCTAGTCAACTCCAATGGGCAGTCTGCATTTGAATCGAGTTTATCCCCCAAACAGGGAGAAAGGCATCACCTTTATATATATAAACCTTAATTCATCAAGAAAGTATCAACAACTAACATATAACCACACACTGAGGTTTCACTCCTAGTTTACAATGAATGATGAAGTGAATGATCTGAGGTAAGCCTGTATGCTAAAGGCAAGAGACTCTACAAGCCACCATGCTGATGTGGGATACTGTATTTTGACACAAATGAGCTAGTGTGAATGTATCTGTTAATCAATAGGCTAGGCCTAAAAGACAACCACCGAGCACTTAAATGTCAATTTGACTGGACTCAATCGCTATTAGCCTTTATGACGAGTATACTCACTATCATTGTGATTATGAACACTTGGATTAACAATGGCCTATTATCATCGAGGGACCTCATTTCAATGTTGGCAAGCATACAAAGACATTAAATATACAATGAATAAATACTGTAGCACTATAATGCAGTAGTCTATGCTATGAATTTGATCAGAGCTGCTCTTAGCAGGACTGGCTCAGAAGAAATGCATTTAGCGTACAGTTTGACCAACATTTACTGGATGGCTGACCATAGTAGACAGTCAAATAACGTATTAAACAAGCTTAGACTAACGTTTAAGAAGTAGGCTACCCTACGAAAAGAAGGTATTACAGTATGTTATTTTATTGCCATGCAGGCATGGGTTCTATAACAATTCAACTAAATGTAGGCTACTTTGTTCCTATAGGAACGGGAAATCAGCAATACTTGAAAATGGAATACAAATGCACTTGTTTAAATTAATTCCAATATACTATATTCATGGTTTACAACCATTCGTCTCTTACCTGTACCTAGATAAATAAATAATAAGGTGAACAGTAGCCTAGTAATAATAGGCTATAATATAGTTATCCCAGCAGCGCAGATAGAGATTACAATTAGAACTTGGATTCAATATTACTTTAAAAGCAGAGAATGCGCACCAGACATGGAAGACAAACAGGGATGGAAATGTATTTGTTGATGACTGTTGGCGTTGGTTGAATCCTCCCCTCCCCCCAGCTCATCAAGTGTATTTGAATATAAACAGCATTGGGAAGGGGGAAGGGCAGTCCAGTTCCTCCTGTGGCTGTCTAGCTCGCTAGCTACGGTCAAGCTGTAGGATAAATGCATTTCTTCTGAGCCAGTCCAGCTAAGCTCTGAGCAACTCTGACATGATCAAATTCATCACATTCCTGGATTAAACAGCTCCAGTAGAGATATTCTACTATAACCAGAGGGCATTACAATATCATTCAAAACTAGATCTATTGACTGCATGACCTGTTAGTCTCCGGCTACCCCCCCCTCGTCCGCTGTGTGCTCACGGAGTCTTGGTGCACGACCCTCTCTCTCTCCAAACTCATCGATTATGTTGAGTCGCTGCGCTCCCCATGCAGTCTGCCACATAATTAGGGGTAGGATCAGTAGGCTACATGTAGGCTACATCCTCTCCCCCTGTCTGTAAAGCATATTGTGTTGTCTTTGTATATGAAATGAGCTGTAATGATTTAAGTGATCTGACTAATAATCAGTTATTGCAGTGGTATTGAAGTAGGCAGAAACTTCACCTTTTTGTTGTTTTCCATATACTCAGTTTAGGCCACAGTAAACTCTGACCTTTTGCCTAGGCCATACAGTCTGAGGGCAGAGAAGGTGAAGGAAGGTTCTCTGCTGACCAGTTCTTCTGTAAGAGTAAACAGCAGCTGCTAGAATTGGGTAATCAGACATCGGAGACATCTAGAATGTCCGGTCCCCTAGCAACGGTCTAATCTTGACCTGGCTGATCGACAAATGACTAGATCACTGTACCATTGCAGCCTATCACCATAATCTGAGATGTCACATGACGCCCCCCTGGTAGAGTGTATTTAAGAACCACCGGGCTGCTTAGCCGAGGGCAGCTTAGCTTAGCTTCTTAGCCTCCTAGCCTTGTAACCTGTTAACATGCTAGCTTGCTAGCCCCTTAAGCCGCTCAACAGCTGTACCATAATACTGCATTCTTCATGCTACATTCTTCTCTAATTTCCTGGCTTCTACTTCCACTTCTCCTTCGACAACAACTCGATATTGTAACAATTGGCATAACAATGTAATAATTGTACTCAGCCTAGTTATTGTATCTGGGCTATTGTTTTGTAACACTATATGCTTATTGATTAATAAACCCACGTGATTCATGGCTTCAGGTAATCCAACTGTCTGTTAAGATCTGTATACATAGGATATACATCAGTATTCTGCTCGATTCCTTTATATGACCACAACGGACAGATGTTGAACCCAGAACAGTAAGGTTATTAGCAAACATTTTCATCAGCAATCAGTACATTAACAAAGTGTGTTTGCATTGGATAAACACATTGTCAGACTAATAAAGTCTAGAAAAGGGTAACTTCACTCCTGAGTCTTCTGTGATAGTAGCTTTGCTTTCTGTATAATTAACTGCTAACTGTGACAAAGATGACATTTATTCTACAAACAAACACTGCTACACTAGTGGTGAAAAGGAGGAATGTCAGCTATATTGTCTTCCTCTCTCAGACTGAATTATAAACAGACTGACTCATTCTGGAGCTAGGAGAGAGAGGAGAGACAGAGAGAAGAGGAGAGAGAGAGGAGGAGCAGAGAGAAGAGAGAGAGAGAGAGGAGGAGCAGAGAAGAGGAGAGAGAGAGGAGGAATAGAGAGAAGAGGAGAGAGAGAAGAGGAGAGAGAGAGGAGGGACAGAGAGAAGAGGAGAGAGAGAAGAGGAGAGAGAGAGAGAGGAGGGACAGAGAGAAGAGGAGAGAGAGAGGAGGGACAGAGAGAAGAGGAGAGAGAGAAGAGGAGAGAGAGAAGAGGAACAGAGAGGAGAGGAGAGGAGAGAGAGAGGAGGGACAGAGAGAAGAGGAGAGAGAGAAGAGGAGAGAGAGAAGAGGAGGAACAGAGAGGAGAGAGAGAAGAGGAGGAACAGATAGAAGAGGAGAGAGAGAGAGGAGAGAGAGAGGAGGAACAGAGAGAAGAGGAGAGAGAGGAGGAACATAGACTTTGACTTTTGATGCTCTTTAATGAGACATCCTTACAAAACACTAAACATCCCCCCCCCCCCCCACACCCAGTAGCACAGAACGGCATCAGCTCACATCCAACATCAAACCCATCTGCCCCCACCGTACAAATTGCCACCCCCAGACCCCACACCCTCTCAAACTCAGCCACATTGTTATTGATCACAAAATAGGTGTATTCTACCCTAAGAAGCAGAGACCCTCCCCCTAACCACCTGGACTGGGTCCGTGGCCCCGCCCCTCTCACCTTATTCCTCCCTGTAATCCAAATGGACAACTTAGCTCACCCAAACACAACATTGAGCAAAACACACTTTGCCCTCCTCCTGCACGTGTACTGTGGGCCCAAAACAAACAGTTCCTTAGAAAACACAAACCCCAACCTCACACATGAGGGCTGTAACAGCACAAACAGAGGAACAAGACAAACAGAAAACACATGAACCACCGTCTCCACCTCACCACAGTATGGGCCCCCCTCCCCCACCCCGGGGTCAAGCCCGGCCAGAAAGCGCTCGGTCATCAGGGCCCTGTGCACCACTCT
Organism: Borostomias antarcticus; assembly: GCF_949987555.1. Lineage (NCBI taxonomy): Eukaryota > Metazoa > Chordata > Actinopteri > Stomiiformes > Stomiidae > Borostomias > Borostomias antarcticus. The sequence goes on along the minus strand of NW_028176531.1, from coordinate 25,601 downwards.
CCACTGCAAGTCCCCTGTCCTTTTAGGGATGGGGGGCTTATACAGCACCCACCACCTGAACCTCACACTGCTCCCCCCACCTAGAACCCCCTGCCACTGGTGGAACCCAACCCCCTGCAAGACCCCGACGTTCCTCGCCTTCACACATGCCTCATACAGAGCCCTCCCCTTCACCTGTCTGAGGTCACCAGGGTCATACAGAGCCCTCCCCCTCACCTGTCTGAGGTCACCAGGGTCATACAGAGCCCTCCCCCTCACCTGTCTGAGGTCACCAGGGTCATACAGAGCCCTCCCCCTCACCTGTCTGAGGTCACCAGGGTCATACAGAGCCCTCCCCCTCACCTGTCTGAGGTCACCAGGGTCATACAGAGCCCTCCCCCTCACCTGTCTGAGGTCACCAGGGTCATACAGAGCCCTCCCCCTCACCTGTCTGAGGTCACCAGGGTCATACAGAGCCCTCCCCCTCACCTGTCTGAGGTCACCAGGGTCATACAGAGCCCTCCCCCTCACCTGTCTGAGGTCACCAGGGTCATACAGAGCCCTCCCCCTCACCTGTCTGAGGTCACCAGGGTCATACAGAGCCCTCCCCCTCACCTGTCTGAGGTCACCAGGGTCATACAGAGCCCTCCCCCTCACCTGTCTGAGGTCACACACACACACACATTTAAATACACTGGCACTAAACACAAAACACCAGGTTAGAAATCTAGGTGTCATAGTCGACTCTGATCTGAACTTTGAATCTCATGTCAATAACATAACTAGCGTATCTTTCTATCATTTAAGAAACATGGCAAAAGTGCAATCCTTCCTTTCAAAGGCCGACACTGAAAGACTTATGCATGCATTTATAACCAGCAGACTGGACTATTGCAATGCCCTCTTTTGTGGCCTACCAAAGAAAACCATCAATCGTCTGCAAATTATACAAAACGCCGCGGCACGAGTCCTTACAAAATCCAGACGGAGGGCTCACATCACACCCGTCCTGAAGGCTCTGCATTGGCTACCCGTCAGCTTCAGAATAGACTTCAAGATTCTTCTACTGGTTTATAAATCACTCCACAACCGTGCTCCAAAATATATGACTGACATGCTTGTTAGATAAACACCAGCAAGATCCCTGCTGTATGGGTTATGTTCATGTTGTTATATTGAATGTGAGCTTCTATGCTGCTGTATGGGTTATGTTCATGTTGTTATATTGAATGTGAGCTTCTATGCTGCTGTGTGGGTTGTGTTCATGTTGTTATATTGAATGTGAGCTTCTATGCTGCTGTATGGGTTATGTTCATGTTGTTATATTGAATGTGAGCTTCTATGCTGCTGTATGGGTTATGTTCATCAGAATGTATTCATTCTCATCATGATCTGTGTTTCAGGTGACCATCTCATGTGACACACAGGAGTCGATACGTTCAGTTACAACCACTGCTACTTCAGCAGGTTGACATTGTGGAGGTGGAGGACGTGAGCCTGTCTTCTGTGGTGTTCTGAGAGGTCCAACACCTGGGTGTCCCAAGTCAGTGATAGCTTCAGATTAGTCAAAGCATACTAGAGAGAAGTTATGTCCTCTGTTTGAACCGTGCTGATGTTGTTGATTTAGTTCACACTAAAGAGTACATTTTGATTCCACTTACCAGTATTTGAGCAGTTTGTGGATTACTGTGCAATCTGTATGAGTGTGTGTATGTGCTTGTCTTTGGTGCATAGAGGCGAACCCAAATGGGCCCCCTAAATATATGCGGCCCCCCCAAAAACCTAAATGAACAGGTTCTCACTGCCTCGTAACTTCAGCCCCTGATGCTTTTCCCTCAACCCCTAATGATTTGGGATCCTAGCAGCGCCCCTGTTTTGTACCTAATCCACATTTGTATTTAGTCTTGATTGTGTCTTTGTTCCTTCAATAAAGGACCCACCCACCACCTACAGTCTGTATATGTCTGTATGTAAGCTTTGAGATGATAGTCACTATTTTGTCAACTCTACTGTATGTACTGTAGTCCAAAGATAATTTCTCAACTTGAATGTTGATGCTCAAAACATCCCTCTTCAAGGACAGAGATGTTCAATTACTTAGACATTTAAATCCCATCATTTAACATGTGAATATGCTCAGGGATACAGACCTCAGTTTCTCCAGTTTGCAGTGTGGACTCCCCAGTCCAGCAGAGAGCAGCTTCACTCCTGAATCCTGCAGGTCATTGTTACTCAGGTCTAACTCTCTCAGGTGGGAGGGGTTTGAGCTGAGAGATGAGGCCAGCAGAGAACAGCATGTCCCTGTTAATCTGCATCCACTCAGGCTGAGGAGACAAGGACAAGTATTAGCAAACATTTTAACCAGTAATCAGTGCTTTGAGAAAGCGTGTTTTCATTGGCAAAACACATTTTCAGTCTAATAAAGTACAGAAACGGGTAACTTCACTCTTCACTTCAGTCTTCTGTGATAGTAGCTTTGCTTTCTGTATAATTTAACTGTGACAAAGATGACATTTATTCTACAAACAAACACTGCTACACTAGTGGTGAAAAGGAGGAATGTCAGCTATATTGTCTTGCTCTCTCAGACTGAATTATAAACAGACTGACTCATTCTGGAGCTAGGAGAGAGAGTGCTGCTGCATCTAATATGTTTTAGTCATGAGCAGGTTTTTCATTCCTCTAATGCAGGCATTCCCAAACTGTGAGGCGGGCCTCCCCCAGGGGGCCCCAAAGAAAGTCAGGGGAGGCGCGGAGGGATGGTTAGAAAAAAAAGAAGTAAAAATATGTTATTTATTTTTGAAATGTCTATGGTTTTTATGAATGAAACGTGATTTTAAAGGTCAGAAGATTGAAATAAATAATGGGAGAGATACTATAATATAATACTAAATTTGTGGATAGTGCAGAGAGAGCCTCCCCCCGCAGGCATGAATGTATTGTGCGAAAACGTCATAACGTTTACTAGCAGCAGGTGCCACCGAGCTAACTTAGCTGTGTAACGTTATGGGCTAGCTGACGCTGCCTTGCAAAATGGACACATTTGGGGGGTTGAGGGGGCGTGGGTGTGTCACTGTTTTCAGAGGGGAGGCCCACATTGGTGGGAGTTTGGGAACCCATGCTCTAATGAATACTCAGCATCCAATCAGCGTCCTGATTGGCTGGACACTATGGACCTGAGTCAGCTTGGAGGGTGCTAAGGCTCTTTGGACAGGACATGGACATTTACCAACATGCTATAGCCTACTTAAGCAATTGACCACGAGAGGCAGTGGGTTACAGGGGATTTTACCACAGCTACGGGGCGTTGTTAGAAGTATAGCTGTGGTAAAATCCCCTGTAACCCACTGCCTCTCGTGGTCAATTGCTTTTCTTCAACGGTTACTACATATATATATTCACAAAAAACACTCAGTAGTAACATTCAATCATTTATTTACTGATCATTCTTATCATTTTAGGATTACAAAATCTTCGGCGATGGGCTATAGTTCTGAATTAAATGGTTGCCAGGCAACATAGGCTATCTCGCCTATTTGGGTTGGCCTTGTTCACATAAGACATAAGGCATAATTCGGGTGGTTCACGTTTATTTGAATATTTCCAGCCATGGTGCAGTTATTAAAACAGTTCTCCAGAGCACTCGTTTTTGCTGGTAGGGGTGTGGAAGTGTTGGAGTCGAACTAATGAGTGCGTTATTGTAATAGGATACAAAAAGGCGAGGTTGCTGCGAGTGGTTGCTACGCAAAGCATAGCATACCGCTTGATTTTATCAATGGCCTCGTCAATGAGATTAACTAATTGTTATGCGGTCGCAGCCGTGGGTTACAGAGTATTTTACCACGGCTGCTAGCCAATCAGAATCAAGTATCCAAACTCTCTGTTGTATAATTACTACTTGATACTTCATCATGTAAACCTAGGCATGTTTTACACATTGTTTATTTGCACTCTTGTGTATTGGAATTTTGTGTATATTTTGTACCCAATTTACATTTGTATTTCATGTTGATTGTGTCTTTGTTCCTTCAATAAAGGACCCACCCACCACCTACAGTCTGTATATGTCTGTATGTAAGCTTTGAGATGATAGTCCCTATTTTGTCAACTCTACTGTATGTACTGTAGTCCAGTGACCTACAACATTCCTAGCCTTCAAACCAATAAGCCAACCTCAAGAGGAGAAGCTTCTCAAACGTTTAATTTGATAGCCTACAGTATACAGCATGTTATATTTTGATATGGGGGAAATGAACACCAACAGCTAAAAATACAGGTTTTAATCTCAATGTTGATGTACAGGCCTAGAGGATGATAGAACAGTCAGCTCTCAGCCCGCTGCATGCTGTAGGCTACATGGACCAATACAGAACATAGTCACTACTGATCACTTTTCAATCATGTGTAGGAGCCTACATGAAATGAATAGTGAAATTAAAGTCCTATGTTGCAAAAAAGGGCATTTTTAACTTGTGGCCATCCACAATGATATGAATCGATAACTGACGCAGCTTCTAGGTGATGTGTCCGTTGGTAGCATACGATTTAGAGAAATCAGGAGTAGGCTAGTTTGGGCTAGTTTGCTGCACCACGACAGAGGTGACTGCATTTGCACCTTTTCCTGAATAATAACGAGGAATGAGGGTAGGAAAAATACCTGTTTCCATGGCATTTGTGCTTTCAGAATAACTGATTCAGGTTCACACCTTATGGGCCTCTATACATAGATTACACTTGACCAGTATTTAGTCCTTGATCTTGAGGAGGGAGAAATAGTGTTGGTGTTTCCATGGCAGAGAGCTCCCGTTGTCAGAGCCATAGACAGAGCTGCCAGCCGTGTAGGCGAGGGATTGTTGATGCATTGCGCACGGGTACTTTCTAACGTGTTACTCCTCACTGGATGTATGTATGGTGCAATGTGAGGAGGTGGAAACATGCCAAGCGCTGAGTTAGCAGTTTTTAAAAGTTATAGGGGGGTCAGCTCCAGCTGGTTCTGACCAGTTAAAGACCGGAAATCTATTTTAGAAGGTCAGAGAATAGATGGGAGTAAGAATGCCTCACTGACTAAAACTCATTACACATAACATATAGGGGAGACACACAGAGCTCAGTAAAGAGCATTCGTGCAGAGCGAGGTGCACGCGTGATCACACACAACAACAGAGCTGCAGAGCACGGGAGAACATAAGAGCACTGAGAAACTACCACACAGCTCTCCCAGAGCACGGGAGAACACGAGAGCACTGAGAAACTACCACACAGCTCTCCCAGAGCACGGGAGAACACGAGAGCACTGAGAAACTACCACACAGCTCTCCCAGAGCACGGGAGAACACGAGAGCACTGAGAAACTACCACACAGCTCTCCCAGAGCACGGGAGAACACGAGAGCACTGAGAAACTACCACACAGCTCTCCCAGAGCACGGGAGAACACGAGAGCACTGAGAAACTACCACACAGCTCTCCCAGAGCACGGGAGAACACGAGAGCACTGAGAAACTACCACACAGCTCTCCCAGAGCACGGGAGAACACGAGAGCACTGAGAAACTACCACACAGCTCTCCCAGAGCACGGGAGAACACTAGAGCACTGAGAAACTACCACACAGCTCTCCCAGAGCACGGGAGAACACGAGAGCACTGAGAAACTACCACACAGCTCTCCCAGAGCACGGGAGAACACGAGAGCACTGAGAAACTACCACACAGCTCTCCCAGAGCACGGGAGAACACGAGAGCACTGAGAAACTACCACACAGCTCTCCCAGAGCACGGGAGAACACGAGAGCACTGAGAAACTACCACACAGCTCTCCCAGAGCACGGGAGAACACGAGAGCACTGAGAAACTACCACACAGCTCTCCCAGAGCACGGGAGAACACGAGAGCACTGAGAAACTACCACACAGCTCTCCCAGAGCACGGGAGAACACGAGAGCACTGAGAAACTACCACACAGCTCTCCCAGAGCACGGGAGAACACGAGAGCACTGAGAAACTACCACACAGCTCTCCCAGAGCACGGGAGAACACGAGAGCACTGAGAAACTACCACACAGCTCTCCCAGAGCACGGGAGAACACGAGAGCACTGAGAAACTACCACACAGCTCTCCCAGAGCACGGGAGAACACGAGAGCACTGAGAAACTACCACACAGCTCTCCCAGAGCACGGGAGAACACGAGAGCACTGAGAAACTACCACACAGCTCTCCCAGAGCACGGGAGAACACGAGAGCACTGAGAAACTACCACACAGCTCTCCCAGAGCACGGGAGAACACGAGAGCACTGAGAAACTACCACACAGCTCTCCCAGAGCACGGGAGAACACGAGAGCACTGAGAAACTACCACACAGCTCTCCCAGAGCACGGGAGAACACGAGAGCACTGAGAAACTACCACACAGCTCTCCCAGAGCACGGGAGAACACTAGAGCACTGAGAAACTACCACACAGCTCTCCCAGAGCACGGGAGAACACGAGAGCACTGAGAAACTACCACACAGCTCTCCCAGAGCACGGGAGAACACGAGAGCACTGAGAAACTACCACACAGCTCTCCCAGAGCACGGGAGAACACGAGAGCACTGAGAAACTACCACACAGCTCTCCCAGAGCACGGGAGAACACAAGAGCACTGAGAAACTACCACACAGCTCTCCCAGAGCACGGGAGAACACGAGAGCACTGAGAAACTACCACACAGCTCTCCCAGAGCACGGGAGAACACTAGAGCACTGAGAAACTACCACACAGCTCTCCCAGAGCACGGGAGAACACGAGAGCACTGAGAAACTACCACACAGCTCTCCCAGAGCACGGGAGAACACGAGAGCACTGAGAAACTACCACACAGCTCTCCCAGAGCACGGGAGAACACGAGAGCACTGAGAAACTACCACACAGCTCTCCCAGAGCACGGGAGAACACGAGAGCACTGAGAAACTACCACACAGCTCTCCCAGAGCACGGGAGAACACGAGAGCACTGAGAAACTACCACACAGCTCTCCCAGAGCACGGGAGAACACGAGAGCACTGAGAAACTACCACACAGCTCTCCCAGAGCACGGGAGAACACGAGAGCACTGAGAAACTACCACACAGCTCTCCCAGAGCACGGGAGAACACGAGAGCACTGAGAAACTACCACACAGCTCTCCCAGAGCACGGGAGAACACTAGAGCACTGAGAAACTACCACACAGCTCTCCCAGAGCACGGGAGAACACGAGAGCACTGAGAAACTACCACACAGCTCTCCCAGATGCTGACACGGTGAAGTCCACATAGTGTCAGCTAACAAGATAAGCGCTGCTTTAGACAGGGAGTAAACATTTATATATACAGTAGGACCCCACTCATCCGAACTTCAGAGATCCGAACCTCCCGGTCTACCGGACAGGCTTAAAAAACTTCTTCTTTTTTTTTTTGAGCCTGCTATCTGGTTACTGGTGGGATTTTCATTACAGTACTGTAGGCCTACTTGCATTTAAATCTGTCATAATAAACATGTACTGTATCCTACTGTGAATAAAAACAGAACTGTATGTAGACCTACATGTTGCCTGTAGGCTGTAGCCTACTGTCACGTTTCATTTCTTTGTTCTAATGTCGAGCACAAAACGCAAACGAGTCTGCTGCGCGAGAGCTGCATTCCTTGGCAGCCAGAAAGCGCGTCAGCAACCTGAAGAAGAGGAGCATCGAGTCATCTTCCCAGTTAATGGACTTCAGGAACACAGACGTGTTTTAAGCATGTAGATTAGCCTACTAGGCCTACTGTATTTGTTAAATAATAGCCTACAGCCTAGGCCACGTTAGCCTACATCGGTTGTTTAGGCTGCAATAGCCACACGACAACTTGTCTGTCAATTCATTTATTTATTGATTGATTATCATTTGCTCTAATTGTTATAATGTTGTTGTTTTTTAGGCTATACCATTTTGTTCTGCGAATACAGTAGCCTATCGATGCAGCGTGGGCCTCATTTGAGAATAAAGTAGGCTATTTGATCAAAGCATGCACTCAAGTGGAAATTAGTTTATTTTATTATAGGCTACTGTAGGTCTATTATAGGCTAGGCTATATGAGTTTAGTTGGCTATTTGATTGCAATTTTGATGCATTTTCACAAGTAATTAAGGGTATTTATCGGTCTATTATGAGTTTTTATGTAACAAGTACCACTTATTGAATTTGGTGCATTTTAACATGTTTCAGTCATTCGGACATTTCAGAGATACCAGAGATACGAACGACCTTCGGTCCCATTGGGTTATTTGATCCAGCCTAGTATCTTTGTCTATTTTTATCTATCCATCTAAGGTATCTATTTTTATCTATCCTCTATCTCCCCACCCTGTGCACCATCATGATTGTTTGTGCTGTCCCTGGGTGCTCATCGGTGAGATGACAAGTCACTCTTTAGTTTTCCAACTGTGTTGGATTTAGAGAAACAGTGGTCCGTGTTTTTGGTGAGCCGTGGTGGAGCAGTCTGGAAACATACCTTCATATGAAACATACCTTCATATGAAACACACCTTCATATGAAACATACCTTCATATGAAACATACCTTCATATGAAACATACCTTCATATGAAACATACCTTCATATGAAACATACCTTCATATGAAACATACCTTCATATGAAACATACCTTCATATGAAACATACCTTCATATGAAACATACCTTCATATGAAACATACCTTCATATGAAACATACCTTCATATGAAACATACCTTCATATGAAACATACCTTCATATGAAACATACCTTCATATGAAACATACCTTCATATGAAACATACCTTCATATGAAACATACCTTCATATGAAACATACCTTCATATGAAACATACCTTCATATGCTGCGCTCATTCATTACATTCTGACAGAAAGCCATGTGTTTTGCACAACGGCTATGTCTTGTAGCTGGAGCAGTACCCTCTCTCCCTCCACTTCAGCCTCTCCCCGATGCCCAGAGCCTAGAGATCGATCATGTAAGTTACTTGCTAATGATAAAGTTTAAGTAAATGTTCCATGTTTATTGTTAACCTCACCTTTTTCTAAAGAAATCTAACATTGTTAGCTGGCCAACTCAGTGCTTTGTAGCTGCTTAGCAGCCTAATAATGTTGGCGCTAGCTAGTATGGTTAGGACTAGCTGTGGCTAACTAATTCTACTAATGGATAGAAAAGCATTTTGGAACTCACCATTCAGTGATCGATTAAAATGAATTATTTGGAGATGGCAGGGCTTCTACTGTATTTCTGTATCCTTGAGTATCTGACGGCTCAAACATATATGGCTGGACTTTTAGTTGCTGTGCATAGTGCGTTGCTAGTTTTGATGAGATTGTTTCTCATTGGCGGATCAAAATGTCAATCAAATCCTGATCTGACACCTGGGTTTCCGTTAGCCGGTAATTACCGTTTTTTTCCGGAAAAATCCGTTGAAGTCCGATATATTAAAATCTCTCCGGTCATAATGTCCGGATAAATAATTCCCCATAATTGTATTAGGCCTACAATAGGCTAAAATTACATTTCCATATATTATGATTCCTTTTGAATAAAAAAAAAACGAATAGGCCAATTAATTTTGTGTGTAGGCTATTGACTAGTAGGCCTATGCGATGAAAAAACAGCCGTAAGATAAACCTGTCTATAGGCTAGCGGGCCACCATAGATAAACCTGCCTATAGGCTAGCGGGCCACCATAGATAAACCTGCCTATAGGCTAGCGGGCCCATAGATAAACCTGTCTATAGGCTAGCGGGCCCATAGATAAACCTGTCTATAGGCTAGCGGGCCCATAGATAAACCTGCCTATAGGCTAGCGGGCCCATAGATAAACCTGCCTATAGGCTAGCGGGCCCATAGATAAACCTGCCTATAGGCTAGCGGGCCCATAGATAAACCTGTCTATAGGCTAGCGGGCCCATAGATAAACCTGCCTATAGGCTAGCGGGCCCATAGATAAACCTGTCTATAGGCTAGCGGGCCCATAGATAAACCTGCCTATAGGCTAGCGGGCCCATAGATAAACCTGCCTATAAGCTAGCAGGCCACCATAGATAAACCTGCCTATAGGCTAGCGGGCCCATAGATAAACCTGCCTATAAGCTAGCGGGCCACCATAGATAAACCTGCCTATAGGCTAGCGGGCCACCATAGATAAACCTGCCTATAGGCTAGCAGGCCACCATAGATAAACCTGTCTATAGGCTAGCGGGCCCATAGATAAACCTGTCTATAGGCTAGCGGGCCCATAGATAAACCTGTCTATAGGCTAGCAGGCCACCATAGATAAACCTGCCTATAGGCTAGCGGGCCCATAGATAAACCTGTCTATAGGCTAGCGGGCCCATAGATAAACCTGCCTATAGGCTAGCGGGCCACCATAGATAAACCTGCCTATAGGCTAGCGGGCCACCATAGATAAACCTGCCTATAGGCTAGCGGGCCACCATAGATAAACCTGCCTATAGGCTAACGGGCCACCATAGATAAACCTGTCTATAGGCTAGCGGGCCACCGTAGATAAACCTGTCTATAGGCTAGCGGGCCCATAGATAAACCTGCCTATAGGCTAGTGGGCCACCATAGATAAACCTGCCTATAGGCTAGCGGGCCACCATAGATAAACCTGCCTATAGGCTAGCGGGCCACCATAGATAAACCTGTCTATAGGCTAGCGGGCCACCATAGATAAACCTGCCTATAGGCTAGCGGGCCACCATAGATAAACCTGCCTATAGGCTAGCGGGCCCATAGATAAACCTGTCTATAGGCTAGCAGGCCACCATAGATAAACCTGCCTATAGGCTAGCGGGCCCATAGATAAACCTGCCTATAGGCTAGCGGGCCCATAGATAAACCTGCCTATAGGCTAGCGGGCCCATAGATAAACCTGTCTATAGGCTAGCGGGCCCATAGATAAACCTGTCTATAGGCTAGTGGGCCACCATAGATAAACCTGTCTATAGGCTAGCGGGCCCATAGATAAACCTGCCTATAGGCTAGCGGGCCACCATAGATAAACCTGCCTATAGGCTAGCGGGCCCATAGATAAACCTGCCTATAGGCTAGCGGGCCACCAAGCGAGAGAGAGCCTGATCAGGGTACGGAGCTTGAGGCGAAAATGGAAATTCCTATTAATATCGAATGGAAATTAGCCTATGCACGTTGTAAGTTCTTACACTTTATTTAAGTAGGCTACAGTATATTTATTTTCAGAGTTTTGTTCTATTTTAGCCTATCTGATAAAAGGCCGAAATTAGACTATAGGCCTAGCCTATGAATTCCAATCAGCGCAGCCGCAGGCCTTAAAATAAAATGTTACGAGAAGCCTACATGTTGCCTAACCTCTTGCACTTTTAAATAAAATGTTATATATCAAGACATGTATTGTGTCATTTCTGTATTTAGCCCAGCCCGCCTATCAGTTGTTTGAGCTGGAAAGAGCATCCGCAAATCCGATTCATGAATTGAAATAAACATTCATGTTCTAGGCTACAGTCGCAATTCAAAGGTGACTATTTTTGTGGCTGTGCAATTACATAGGCTATAGGCCTAGCGCATGGAATCATGACAGCCTATCACACATTTAATCATACGGATGCGAAATAAGACAATAAATGCCATATATAAGCTACACAACGGCCAATCACCGCGACAAACACCTACAGATGTGGGAACATAAGAATGTAACTTGACCCGCGGTATTCTAACAGGCGCTTTACGTCATTCCGCACCACCGCTCGCCTGCCCATAGGGGCGCAGTAATACCACTCATTGACCCATTGCTGGCTCGCACATTAGATGAGCCTACCGTTCTCAAACTCCTTGTTGTCTGTCTGGTTGTGTAATTTAATTATTACGAACAAAGCCTATCTATTTATAGTTTCTATCTCTGTAACTGTAGCCGGGTCTATATCTGTTAACTGTCGGGACAAGTAGAAGTTTAATACATTAGGCTGACTGAGTGTTTTCATATGGAACATGGCATCAGGACGAGTAAGATGGCTAACGGAGATGACCAGAGATGTGTTTGAAATGGTTCACTCACTCCCTATTCCCTATTACCATGGATGTATTGAGTGCGACTCATAGTGAACTACATGGGGAATGATTTAACAGTTTTGGGACACTACATGGAATGTAACTGCGTAAGATATTCATGACTCAAACAAGCAGACGCGCCGATCACTGATGGCAGCAGGTTGAAATATCAGGTAGTATTCAGGTTCCATGTTTAGTTGAATGATTAATCCCATATAAATGGTTGGAATTCTAATGATGTGCAAGTGTGATTTTGTCAACTTAATGCTGTCTGCTAATAGCAGGCTGTGAAGCTGCACGATAAGACCGTGATAGCACGTTAGCTCACGACAGCAGCTTCCATAATATTAACGGTAGCTGTCGGTGGCTAAAAAGCAGATAGCTAACTTTACAACGTTGATTCCTGTAGCTATTTTGATGCTATAAGTTCAACTTCTGTTTCTCGGGCAGGAACGGAGACGAACTCGCATTAGCAGCAAAGCAGCTAGAGGAATGATCGCGCGGTCTCTTTAGCCCTGAGACCATCAGGCAGGCAGCAGGAGGTCGTTGAAGGCTTTATATATTATTATGATATTATGTCTAATAATACATTCGTTGAAAGTACACAGGCTGATCTACTATACGGAATTGGACCGAGGAGTGTTCTCATATGGAACTAGGCTGCGCGCCCGCCCACGACAAGAGCTGAATTGTAGTCAGCTTGCCCCGCTGCGCACAGGACGCGTGCGTCCCCCGCTGATCCGAGTGAGAACGCAGGCGGAATGTCGCTCCCCGTCTGAAACGGCCTTGACTCCTGGAATCCCAAGGTCTTTCATATTGAAATTCTCTTGATGGTCTGGGAAGAGACGTGTTAAGGGAGTGCATCAGTCGTGAGCCTTGACAGTAGATACCAGCCTGCGCTGCGCTCAGAACAAAGTTGGATGAATGGATGGACTTTTTGGAATCCTGGAAAATGTTTATTGCGCTCTAAAATCATGAAAGCATAAATGTAAAAATGCAGCAACAGAAGTAGTCTAGATGAGATGGTGGTTTTAATGAATGGCAACACATAAATTGAGACATAAATTGAGACTGGTGATAATGCTGATAATCTACAGTAGGGCCTACCTCTGGCTGAGTTCATGGTTACAGCCATTCATCTCTTACACATGGGCCTATACAATACTTGCACAATCTACTTTGGACGTTAATCCATCTATCAATCAAACTAGCGAATTCAATGGCCGGTCATGGCAAAGCACCCGCTACCACGATCCAGGGCTAGGAAACCGGTTCATCCAGTTTATTTGAATATAAAAGAATTTGGGGGGGGGGGGGGGGTTACAATAGTCTAGTCCAGGTTCGCTGGAGGACCTGTATTTTCAGTGTTTGCTGGTAGCGGACTGCATCGATCAATGCAATGACTCTTCAGTTTTACCCTTTTCATCAATAAAACATCATTTTTACAACCATGTCTCATTGATTGGGAAGGCATTTAGAGCTGCCGGTCTATTAGCCTACATTCGGACTCAGAGGATGACATAACTGTTTATTGAGAAACAATTGGCTATATAAAGAAATACCACAATGCATGTAGTCTAGATATATTACATTATGGTTATACACTTTATGGTAGACTGCCCTCTCGCTCGCTAAGCAGGCTACATTGTGGCTGTTTTGTTCATCGCCTATAGGCTACACATTAGAATTTTTTTTTTTTTTATATAGACCTAGAAGGAATCATTTCCTATTTTAATACAATTCAAATTCTGCTTAGAGGGAATTATTTTCAACGGACATTATGACCTGAGCATAATGAATAATTATCTAAGTTAATATAGGCCTATGAGAACGCAACGCTTTTTACGATAGGCTAGGCCTATGCGTCTTGTGATTGTTCTGTAGCCTAGGCTACAACTTAAGGCTTGCCCTATTGAATTCATTTTATAGCCTACTAGGCTACTCATTATTATCGAATTATCTAGTTGATATATGAATAAAACAATAAGCCGTTTTAATGGCTATGGGCTACTAGTTGTAGCTATATGATGCGCTCTGCTCTTACGCACGGTTGAGGCGGCAGCTCAAATACACTTCGCACATATCCTCTGCTATAGCATCTCACAGACAGCTAAGTGCACTTCATGCATTGGTAGACAGTGCAGCTTGTCTTCACAATGCAGGTATTTTGGTGGGGGTATTCTTCTGTGGACACTGCGGGCGCAGCCGGTGGCTGTTTGGAGGCCAGAGCGCGCAGCTCTTCAGCCAACTGGAGGATGTCGCGTCTGGGGAGGCTCTGCGTCTCTCCACCAGTCCCCAGCGAGTCCAAGCTATTCCCAATGAATAATACTTATTTATAATAGCCTACGTAGCGCGAAACTGTGCATATAATAGGCTGTAGCCAGCGCGAAACTGCGCATTCCCTATAGCCGTTCATGGAACGACTGGCGGCCGGTATAAATAAATAAAAACATACACGATATTTTCTTATTTGAATGATCTTGAGTATATATATATTCAAGATCATTCAAATAACAAAATATTGTGTATATTGTGCATGTGAAGGCACTCACTGTCAAACCTGCCGCTATCTATGCACAAGATAGTTAATGTCCGGATATGATTGGCAATGAGTGATCTTTACTCATGGCGACTATGTCAATTTTGTATGGATCCACAAGTCGATCAAGCTTATTTTTTCTTTGTATCGTGCTGAAGCCATATAGCCTACTGCGCTCAGACTTGGCTACATTAGCTGGTGCCCCGTCTTCAAATTTACTTCCGGGGTTTACAAGTAGCCTACCAGTTGAATGCGTTCCAGAAACACTCCGTGTTAAGGGAGTGCATCAGTCGTGAGCCTTGACAGTAGATACCAGCCTGCGCTGCGCTCAGAACAAAGTTGGATGAATGGATGGACTTTTTGGAATCCTGGAAAATGTTGATTGCGCTCTAAAATCATGAAAGCATAAATGTAAAAATGCAGCAACAGAAGTAGTCTAGATGAGATGGTGGTTTAAATGAATGGCAACACATAAATTGAGACATAAATTGAGACTGGTGATAATGCTGATAATCTACAGTAGGGCCTACCTCTGGCTGAGTTCATGGTTACAGCCATTCATCTCTTACACATGGGCCTATACAATACTTGCACAATCTACTTTGGACGTTAATCCATCTATCAATCAAACTAGCGAATTCAATGGCCGGTCATGGCAAAGCACCCGCTAACGCAGGCTACCCCCCTCCCCACGATCCAGGGCTAGGAAACCGGTTCATCCAGTTTATTTGAATATAAAAGAATTTGGGGGGGGGGGGGGGGGGTTACAATAGTCTAGTCCAGGTTCGCTGGAGGACCTGTATTTTCAGTGTTTGCTGGTAGCGGACTGCATTGATCAATGCAATGACTCTTCAGTTTTACCCTTTTCATCAATAAAACATCATTTTTACAACCATGTCTCATTGATTGGGAAGGCATTCAGAGCTGCCGGTCTATTAGCCTACATTCGGACTCAGAGGATGACATAACTGTTTATTGAGAAACAATTGGCTATATAAAGAAATACCACAATGCATGTCGTCTAGATATATTACATTATGGTTATACACTTTATGGTAGACTGCCCTCTCGCTCGCTAAGCAGGCTACATTGTGGCTGTTTTGTTCATCGCCTATAGGCTACACATTAGAAAAATGTTTTTTTTTATATAGACCTAGAAGGAATCATTTCCTATTTTAATACAATTCAAATTCTGCTTAGAGGGAATTATTTTCAACGGACATTATGACCTGAGCATAATTAATAATTATCTAAGTTAATATAGGCCTATGAGAACGCAACGCTTTTTACGATAGGCTAGGCCTATGCGTCTTGTGATTGTACTGTAGCCTAGGCTACAACTTAAGGCTTGCCCTATTGAATTCATTTTATAGCCTACTAGGCTACTCATTATTATCGAATTATCTAGTTGATATATGAATAAAACAATAAGCCGTTTTAATGGCTATGGGCTACTAGTTGTAGCTATATGATGCGCTCTGCTCTTACGCACGGTTGAGACGGCAGCTCAAATACACTTCGCACATATCCTCTGCTATAGCCTCTCACAGACAGCTAGGTGCACTTCATGCATTGGTAGACAGTTCTGCAGCTTGTCTTCACCATGCAGGTATTTTGGTGGGGGTATTCTTCTGTGGACACTGCGAGGGGCGCCGCAGGTGGATGTCTGGACGCCAGAGCGCGCAGCTCTTCAGCCAACTGGAGGATGTCGCGTCTGGGGAGGCTCTGCGTCTCTCCACCAGTCCCCAGCGAGTCCAAGCTATTCCCAATGAATAATACTTATTTATAATAGCCTACGTAGCGCGAAACTGTGCATATAATAGGCTGTAGCCAGCGCGAAACTGCGCATTCCCTATAGCCGTTCATGGAACGACTGGCGGCCGGTATAAATAAATAAAAACATACACGATATTTTCTTATTTGAATGATCTTGAGTATATATATATTCAAGATCATTCAAATAACAAAATATTGTGTATATTGTGCATGTGAAGGCACTCACTGTCAAACCTGCCGCTATCTATGCACAAGATAGTTAATGTCCGGATATGATTGGCAATGAGTGATCTTTACTCATGGCGACTATGTCAATTTTGTATGGATCCACAAGTCGATCAAGCTTATTTTTTCTTTGTATCGTGCTGAAGCCATATAGCCTACTGCGCTCAGACTTGGCTACATTAGCTGGTGCCCCGTCTTCAAATTTACTTCCGGGTTTTACAAGTAGCCTACCAGTTGAATGCGTTCCAGAAACAAAACGCAAAACCCCCACGTTCACCACATCTTTACTAACAAATATATTTACAATACTGTTATTTTGCGCATTTGACCTAACAGCCACCACGTCTTGACCCGACGTCAGTTACCGAGATAGATAGGCTACTGTAGGCCTAGATATAGGTGTTCGTAATAATTAAATTACATCCAGATGGCGAAAACATGTGTTTGAGAACAAGGTAATAATAACAATTAAACGTTATTTGTATAGCACCTTTCATACAGATAAATTCAGCTCAAAGTGCTTTACAACAGAGCATTTAAATTAAAGAATGTGAAACTTAATGATGCTTCATTCGTAGACTATAGGAGAAAAACAGAGCCCAGCCTGCTAAATCTACTCAAAGACGCCACCTGGCGGTGGTGCATCACTAAAACGAAATAACACCCGTCTGAAATCCCACGAGATTTCCAACGGGATTTCCCTGCCAAATACCGCGACGTGAAATGCTGCAGCATGTGACATTTCTAACTTCCCACATCTGTATAATAGGCCTAATATTATATTATAATATAATGACCGGAATTTCTCCAGTTTGTCCGGAAAAGTCTAATCTTCCCGGACACATTGACCGGTACCGATTTTCTCTAACGGAAACCCTGTCTGACACGCCTACACATTCCTGAGAAATGGTCTAGAGAGCAAAATGAGCCGTTTTTGGATGCTTAAAGAGACACATTTGCTATCATATATGCATTTTTACTATTTCAAGCCAAGTTTCCAGAGGCTTTAAGGAGCTGCATTAAGCAGACAGAAATATTTCTAGCTGACGGCGAGAAAAGTACTCTGCCTAAAATATCATGCTGTAGAGCATAGGCGAGTACTCTTTATATGTATAGTAAATTGTGTTTGTAACTTAACTGTGGTTCATCCAGTCATAAATTCAGAATGGTGGTAAATATTGTAGATGGATGAGGGACAAAGTAGTGAAGATGAGATCATTTCAATGGGGTTTAGTAACACAGGGACCTGTTTTAGTAAGGGGTAAGGGGTTTTAGTAACACAGGGAACTGTTTTAGTAAGGGGTTTTAGTAACACAGGGAATTGTTTTAGTAAGGGGTAAGGGGTTTTAGTAACACAGGGAACTGTTTTAGTAAGGGGTAAGGGGTTTTAGTAACACAGGGAACTGTTTTAGTAAGGGGTAAGAGGTTTTAGTAACACAGGGACCTGTTTTAGTAAGGGGTAAGGGGTTTTAGTAACACAGGGAACTGTTTTAGTAAGGGGTAAGGGGTTTTAGTAACACAGGGAACTGTTTTAGTAAGGGGTAAGGGGTTTAGTAACACAGGGAACTGTTTTAGTAAGGGGTAAGGGGTTTAGTAACACAGGGAACTGTTTTAGTAAGGGGTAAGGGGTTTTAGTAACACAGGGAACTGTTTTAGTAAGGGGTAAGGGGTTTAGTAACACAGGGAACTGTTTTAGTAAGGGGTAAGGGGTTTTAGTAACACAGGGAACTGTTTTATTAAGGGGTTTTAGTAACACAGGGAATTGTTTTAGTAAGGGGTAAGGGGTTTTAGTAACACAGGGACCTGTTTTAGTAAGGGGTAAGGGGTTTTAGTAACACAGGTAACTGTTTTAGTAAGGGGTAAGGGGTTTTAGTAACACAGGGAACTGTTTTAGTAAGGGGTAAGGGGTTTTAGTAACACAGGGAACTGTTTCAGTAAGGGGTAAGGGGTTTTAGTAACACAGGGAACTGTTTTAGTAAGGGGTAAGGGGTTTTAGTAACAGGGAACTGTTTTAGTAAGGGGTAAGGGGGTTTAGTAACACAGGGACTTGTTTTAGTAAGGGGTAAGGGGTTTAGAAACACAGGGAACTGTTTTAGTAAGGGGTAAGGGGTTTTAGTAACAGGGGACTGTTTTAGTAAGGGGTAAGGGGTTTTAGTAACATAGGGAACTGTTTTAGTAAGGGGTAAGGGTTTTTAGTAACAGGGAACTGTTTAAGTAAGGGGTAAGGGGTTTAGTAACACAGGGACTTGTTTTAGTAAGGGGTAAGGGGTTTAGAAACACAGGGAACTGTTTTAGTAAGGGGTAAGGGGTTTTAGTAACAGGGGACTGTTTTAGTAAGGGGTAAGGGGTTTTAGTAACACAGGGACTTGTTTTAGTAAGGGGTAAGGGGTTTTAGTAACACAGGGAACTGTTTTAGTAAGGGGTAAGGGGTTTTAGTAACAGGGGACTGTTTTAGTAAGGGGTAAGGGGTTTTAGTAACACAGGGAACTGTTTTAGTAAGGGGTAAGAGGTTTAGTAACACAGGGAACTGTTTTAGTAAGGGGCAAGGGGTTTTAGTAACACAGGGAACTGTTTTAGTAAGGGGTAAGGGGTTTTAGTAACACAGGGAACTGTTTTAGTAAGGGGTAGGGGGTTTTAGTAACACGGAACTGTTTTAGTAAGGGGTAAGGGGTTTTAGTAACACAGGGAACTGTTTTAGTAAGGGGTAAGAGGGTTTAGTAACACATGGACTTGTTTTAGTAAGGGGTATGGGGTTTTAGTAACACATGGACTTGTTTTAGTAAGGGGTAAGGGGTTTTAGTAACAGGGAACTGTTTTAGTAAGGGGCAAGGGGTTTAGAAACACAGGGAACTGTTTTAGTAAGGGGTAAGGGGTTTTAGTAACAGGGGACTGTTTTAGTAAGGGGTAAGGGGTTTTAGTAACACAGGGACTTGTTTTAGTAAGGGGTAAGGGGTTTTAGTAACACAGGGAACTGTTTTAGTAAGGGGTAAGGGGTTTTAGTAACAGGGGACTGTTTTAGTAAGGGGTAAGGGGTTTTAGTAACACAGGGAACTGTTTTAGTAAGGGGTAAGAGGTTTAGTAACACAGGGAACTGTTTTAGTAAGGGGCAAGGGGTTTTAGTATCACAGGGAACTGTTTTAGTAAGGGGTAGGGGGTTTTAGTAACACGGAACTGTTTTAGTAAGGGGTAAGAGGTTTTAGTAACACAGGGAACTGTTTTAGTAAGGGTTAAGGGGGTTTAGTAACACAGGGAACTGTATTAGTAAGGGGTAAGAGGTTTTAGTAACACAGGGAACTGTTTTAGTAAGGGGTAAGGGGTTTTAGTAACACAGGGAACTGTTTTAGTAAGGGGTAAGGGGTTTAGTAACACAGGGAACTGTTTTAGTAAGGGGTAAGGGGTTTTAGTAACACAGGGAACTGTTTTAGTAAGGGGTAAGAGGTTTAGTAACACAGGGAACTGTTTTAGTAAGGGGTAAGGGGTTTTAGTAACACAGGGAACTGTTTTAGTAAGGGGTTAGAGGTTTTAGTAACACAGGGAACTGTTTTAGTAAGGGGTAAGGGGTTTAGTAACACAGGGAACTGTTTCAGTAAGGGGTAAGGGGTTTAGTAACACAGGGAACTGTTTTAGTAAGGGGTAAGGGGTTTTAGTAACACAGGGAACTGTTTTAGTAAGGGGTAAGGGGTTTTAGTAACAGGGAACTGTTTAAGTAAGGGGTAAGGGGTTTTAGTAACACAGGGAACTGTTTAAGTAAGGGGTAAGGGGTTTTAGTAACACAGGGAACTGTTTTAGTAAGGGGTAAGGGGTTTTAGTAACAGGGAACTGTTTTAGTAAGGGGTAAGGGGTTTTAGTAACACAGGGAACTGTTTTAGTAAGGGGTAAGGGGGTTTAGTAACACAGGGAACTGTTTTAGTAAGGGGTAAGGGGTTTTAGTAACACAGGGAACTGTTTTAGTAAGGGGTAAGGGGTTTTAGTAACACAGGGAACTGTTTTAGTAAGGGGTAAGGGGTTTAGTAACACAGGGAACTGTTTTAGTAAGGGGTAAGGGGTTTTAGTAACACAGGGAACTGTTTTAGTAAGGGGTAAGAGGTTTAGTAACACAGGGAACTGTTTTAGTAAGGGGTAAGGGGTTTAGTAACACAGGGAACTGTTTTAGTAAGGGGTAAGGGGTTTTAGTAACACAGGGAACTGTTTTAGTAAGGGGTAAGGGGTTTAAGTAACAGGGAATAGTAACACATTTCTGGTTAGAGTGCACATACAGAGACAAGGAGGGCAGCTTTGAATTGTCCATTAGGCAGCTTTGTCCATTAGGACAATTCAAAGGACAGATCAGGGACCAATTCAAAGGACAGATCTTTTCTGATCATTGCTTTCATTAAGTGTTTAGCACCTTACTCAGCACTGTGCATTCTGTATATTGTATTTTATATTCATTTGTATCTGATTTTTTGTATTATTAGGGGCCAGGCAGCGTACCCTATTGTATTTGCCTATATTATTATTATTATTATTATTACTATTATTATTATTATTCTCCATCTTATACTGAAGTCTGACTTCCCGTGGACATAAAATCACCAAACTTTGCACATAGCTCCAGTACTATAACCAAAGTCCTCAACCTGCATTGTAGGTCAATAAAGCTGAAGGTGGCGCTACAGCAATAGTCTAAAGTTTAAAACTTACAAAAATCATAACAAATCAGCCATAGGTGCCATCACTGTAAAACCACCACATGAATGTAGTCCCAAGTGAGACAAAACTTTCATATGCTCTGACCTTGCAGGAATTTTGAAGTCCATCACTCCGATTTTTTCATAAACTGTAAAACCTATCAAACCTATATCCTCCCACATTTTTTGTTCAATTGACACAAAAATTGATATACTGTATCTTCAGACTGTCCTTACCAAACGATCCTCACAGATCTTTGAAATATGAAAAATTGAGCCCACAGCACATCAAAAAGTTTTACTGTTGACAGTTCTGTATACAGTTCATATTAATTCTCGCCAAATCAATGTCTGATCATACTCATAAAAAGTGACAACATTGGCCACATATCCAAGATGTAGTGTGATTTTTTTCAGAATTTTATCTCAGAAATTGAATTTTTAAAAATATGTTTAATCCTGTCCTCTGAAACCA
Source organism: Borostomias antarcticus (assembly GCF_949987555.1). Lineage (NCBI taxonomy): Eukaryota > Metazoa > Chordata > Actinopteri > Stomiiformes > Stomiidae > Borostomias > Borostomias antarcticus. The sequence goes on along the minus strand of NW_028176531.1, from coordinate 3,867 downwards.
ACACTTCATACAGAGAAAACTACATTACCCACAATCCAACGCAAGCTCCACAAATCGGAGACATCGCTGTTGGCAACCCTACCCAACCCCGCCGAGGATTACAATGACTAACAACTGACTGAGTACACAGCTGCTGAAGTTAATGTTCAATTATGAAGAAAAGCAAACAAAACCTGTAAAAATGTATAAACATATCTCATCCCACATTTTTCAATCAATTAACACCAAACTTGCTACACTGGATCTTCAGACTGTAATTCACAAAGTCATTGACCAGATTGTTGAATTATCAAAATCGAGTTTACAATGCATCAAAATGTTTTACAAATGTTTTACGATATGATACGAATGTACAAAATGAACATTGGAATGTCAACTTTCTTGTTATCCTCCTATTCTCTCGCTTATTGCTCCTAAACTTGTCGGAAATTGCCTGGCCCCGCCTCATCGCTGCGTAGCAGCTTTTTGTGTTTTGTATCTATAATTGTATTTTTGTGTTTATAGTTTTATATCATGTTTTGTTTGGAGGGCTCCCTTCCAGAAGATACCTCTGGGTCAATGGGACAGACAAGGTTAAATAGATTGATCAAATTGTATAGAAAGATGAATACTTACATAGCCTTTCTGCAGACCTGCACAGCTGGGATCAGTCTCCTCCGCCCCTCCTGTGATGTGTTGTATTTGTTCAGGTCAAGCTCATCCTGAACCTCCTCTGACATCTGCAGCATGTAGGCCAGCGCTGAGCACTGTATTGGAGTCAGTTCGGTTGATGTCTTCTTCTGCATGTAAGCTTGGATGTCCTGCTGAACTGAATGGTCATTCATCTCCATCAAGCATTGGAAGAGATTGATGCACCTCTCTGGGGAGATGTTCTTCTCCTCATCTCCCCTGTTCTTGAGGAATCTGCTTGTTTCCTGGATGCTCTCTGGACTCCTCTCAATCTGAGGCAGCAGGCCTCGTAAGAGTCTCTGATTGGACTCCAGAGAGAGGCCGTGGAGGAAGCGGACAAAAAGGTCCAGGTGTCCATTCTCACTCTGCAAAGCTTTGCGTACCGCCCCCCTCAGCAGCTTATTCAGAGACAGCGCATCCCTCCTCCTCCTCCATGGCAACGCAGCAAGGAAGCGCTTCTTCAGTAGCTCAAACGGAGCCAGCTCCTTGGACACAGATTTGGTCTTCCTTTTAAGGAAGGGCTCCAGTGCCTCCATGTTCTTGGTTGTGTAACAATGGTAAATGTAGACCGCTGAGAAAAACTCCTGAATGCTCAGATGCACAAAGCAGTAGACTGCCCTCTGAAAAAGCACTGACTCTTCTTTGAAGATTGCTGTGCAAACTCCTGAGAACACTGCTGCCTCTTGGACATCGAGGCCACACTCTTTCAGGTCTTCTTCATAGAACATGAGGTTGCCCTTCTCCAGATGGTCAAACGCCAGCTTTGCCAGCTTCAGGAGAACTTCCCTGTCGGCCCTCAAGAGCTCCTCCTGGTCAGTCTTGATTTCCCCTTGATACTTCTGGTTCTTCAGCTTCGTCTGAATGAGCAGGAAGTGTGTGTACATCTCAGTCAAGGTCTTGGGCATCTCTCCTTGCTTCTCTGTACTAAGCATGTGCTCAAGGACTGTGGAAGAAATCCAAGAGAAGACTGGTATGTGACACATGATGTAGAGGCTCCTTGATGTCTTGATGTGTGAGAAGATTCTTCTGGCCAGGTTCTCATCACTGATTCTCTTCATGAAGTACTCCTCCTTCTGTGCGTCATTGAACCCTTGTACCTCTGTCACCCGGTCAACACACTCAGAAGGGATCTGATTGGCTGCTGCAGGTCGGGAGGTTATCCAGAGGAGAGCAGAGGGGAGCAGATTCCCCTGGATGAGGTTGGTCAGCAGCACATCCACTGAGGTTGACTCTGTGACATGACAGCAGGTCTGGTTCTTTCTGAAGTCTAGGGGCAGTCGGCTCTCATCCAGACCATCAAAGATGAACGTTGCTTTAGAGACAGCAAGTTGCTTTGCATCTTCCATGTGTAGTTCTGGGTGGAAAACATTCAGCAGTTGGAGTAAACTGTACCGGACATGTCTAATCAAATTCAGCTCCCGGAAAGGAAGCACAAACATGACTTCCACATCTTGATTTGCCTTTCCTTCAGCCCAGTCTAAGATTGACTTCTGCACACAGACGGTTTTTCCAATACCAGGGACGCCCACAGTCAGCACAGTTCTGATGGGTCTCTCTTGACCAGGCAGGGGTTTGATGGTTCTCTCTTGACCAGGCAGGGGTTTGATGGGTCTCTCTTGACCAGGCAGGGGTTTGATGGGTCTCTCTTGACCAGGCAGGGGTTTGAAGATGTCATTGTAGTTGATGGGTGTGTCACTGGTGATTTGTTTCCTGGATGCTCTCTCAAGTTGCCAAACCTCATGTTCATTATTAACCCCTTGACTCTGTCCCTCTGTGATGTAGAGCTCAGTGTAGATGCTGTTGAGGAGGGTTGCATTCCCTGTTTTTATGATTCCCTCAATCACATGTTCAAACCTCCTCTTCAAAGTGGCTTTATGATCCTCTACGGCTCTTTGGAGACCTCTAACAACTAAGAAGAGACAGGAAGTACAAGAAATTAGATTGACAGGAATACAAACATTCATAGCAAATATGACTACAAATATGACTACAGGCTTTGCGTTCCCCAGGGCTGAATGATGCTATAGATATGATTTCTTTCCTATAGATCTTCTACCTTCAGGAATTTGGTAGTCCTCTCTTCTGCTTACAAGGGTTATTGATTATGATTATTATATATGTATTTTCTTATTTTCTCTCATTATGTGACTGTAACCTAGGACAAGTGATGTTGATTTTGTGTATTTTCCTGTTGTCCTTTTCTCTAGTCTAGGTATTGAGTCTCTTGTGTGTTGAACAAATGTCAGTAATGTAAATGTGACAAGGATGTCCTCCTGTGGGCAGCATGATTTATCCAGTTCCCAGCTACACAGCTGTCTAGAATTGTGATCACTGGCCGCACCCATGGGTGCAGCCTGCTTAGCCTATTAAGGCCTTCTACTGACTTTTGCTCTAGTTTGTAACTCGCCCTGATGAAGGCCCCATGGCCGAAACATGTTGGCTGTTTTATTTTATTCTGTTCTAAGATGAACCGATAATTAAAGCTTTTTAATCAAGAAGAGTGCCTTGGACCTTGTTGATGAATTCATGGCAAAGCTCTACAGATGGTGAGAGGATCTAAATCATGTTAGAGAGCAAATTACCAAGTGAATCTCTTACTTGTTTCATCACTTCTCTGAACGTACTGCTCTCTGGGTGGCTGCAGTACAGGTGGTGTTCTGGGTCTCTCTCTGCACTGGGGGCAGGCGTGGTCTGCTGATGGACCGTGTTCTGGGTCTCTCTCTACACTGGGGGCAGGCGTGGTCTGCTGATGGACCAGGTGGTGTTCTGGGTCTCTCTCTACACTGGGGGCAGGCGTGGTCTGCTGATGGACCAGGTGGTGTTCTGGGTCTCTCTCTACACTGGGGGCAGGCGTGGTCTGCTGATGGACCAGGTGGTGTTCTGGGTCTCTCTCTACACTGGGGGCAGGCGTGGTCTGCTGATGGACCAGGTGGTGTTCTGGGTCTCTCTCTGCACTGGGGGCAGGCGTGGTCTGCTGATGGACCAGGTGGTGTTCTGGGTCTCTCTCTGCACTGGGGGCAGGCGTGGTCTGCTGATGGACCAGGTGGTGTTCTGGGTCTCTCTCTACACTGGGGGCAGGCGTGGTCTGCTGATGGACCAGGTGGTGTTCTGGGTCTCTCTCTACACTGGGGGCAGGCGTGGTCTGCTGATGGACCAGGCTGCTGCCAGTAGGAAGTGATGCAGGCTCTGCAGAACCTG
>NW_028176532.1:0-47000 GCF_949987555.1 Borostomias antarcticus | reverse complement strand
AGCAATGAATATCTAAAGTTCCATCTCGGCATAATTAAGAAAACTTGATGAAAATAGCCACTGTGAGCAATTGAATATTGCAGAGGGTGTGGCTTTTCACTAAAAGGCATATCACTTCTGAAGGAATGCATGGAACACCACAAAACCTTGTGTTCATATCAACAATGTCAGCCCGAGGCAAAGCCTCCGTTACTGGCCAGAATAAACTGTATGGGGGCGCTAGAGAGCTAATTTCCTGTTCAGGCCTAACCGCTTGGGTGGTATTTCTGAAAACAGATATCGTAGTACCAGAGTATATCTTGAGGTAACTGAAGAAATATGAAGCAGTTAGGCCAAAGGGTGGCGCTATAACGAGTCAAAATTCTTAAAAGTGGCTTAAACGCAATTGATTGCTGTAGCGCCCCCCGTGGCTAAATGGGGTTCATAATGCTTGTATACGTAGCTGATGGCATGCTCTACAACTTACTAATGGGGCGCAACACTGTCAGATTACATTTTGATGTTTATATAAGCATTGTTGTGCAAAGGGACCCCAATTGCACTTTCATTGTATTTTCATTGCTAGAATTAAACCAATGTGTCCTCTCTTCTTATATGAAGAATGTGCTTGTTTAACTGAAATAATCAAGATCACTAGAATTGAATGCATATGGACTCCACTTTAGTTTGACAGTAGTCATTCAGGTCAATTGGATGGAAATGTAGACCTTAAATTACATAGCCTACTTACACCAAATGTATGGGTAGGAGAGGGGCATTCTTTTGAAAACTGTGAGGTTAAGAGAGAAACAAGAATTGTGAGTGTTGTTCACAGATTGCTGAATTGTCAAGCTATCCCTGCAGTGATACTTGATGGTAAAGGTGGGTCTCCCAGGCAGATGGAAGGCCTGGACAATGATCAGGTGGGATGTCGACATGCAGAGAAATAGGTCCTAAAAATATGTCCCAAAATAGAAGAAATGTGTTGAGATGCTTAAAAGGACCTGACACTCACTTGACATCATCAGATGAATTAACTGTGATTGTGGTTGTATGATGATGCTGTTGCATGAATTTAACCTGATGCACCTTGTCAGGTGACAACGACAGTCACATGCATAGCTCAAATGTGGCTATGGCAGATGCCAGCCATGTTTCTGTTAGACAAATGCTATCAGCGTTCATAAAGAATTGATGTGTGTTTACATCTTTAAAGTGTGCTTTAAGACTCTGGATATTGTGTAGAGCCATTATAAATGAACTGGCTTTTATGGGAGTCTGTGTGAGAGAGGCATTTAGTGTAACATGTGACATAGTTGTATAATGATGATGATGATCATGGTGATGATGATACTGTTGCATGAATTTGACCTGATTCACCTGGTCAGGCGACATAGATGCTCCAAGCATAGCTCAAATGTGGCTATGGCAGATGTTAGCCATGTTTCTGTTACACAAATGCAATCAGCGTTCATAAAGAATTGATGTGTGTGTACATCTTTAAAGTGTGCTTTAAGACAATGGATATTGTGTAGAGCCATTATAAATGAACTGGCTTTTGTGGGAGTCTGTGTGAGAGAGGCATTTAGTGTAACATGTGACATAGGTAGAGAGGTGATAGTTGGAGAAGGGTGCAAATGAGAATAAACTAGGGAATATTATGACAGGTTTGATGGGAAGGTTAGTTGTCCAAACAGTAACGAGTGCAGTGGTGTGTATTGTATGTGTCGTGTGTGACAAACTGGATGGTAGAGTGGTAAAGAGTGTCACGTTTGGAAAGTGTACCTTTTGCAGTATATAGCTTACACACTTCAACCAGGGAGAGGGTTGTAGCCTTTAGTCTAAACACTTCATCCTGGGAGAGCGCAGTAGCCCACAGACTACATAGCCTACTTACACCAAGTGTAGGGGGGGCATTCTTCTGGAAACTGTGAGGTGTAGAGAGAAACAAAAGTTGTGAGTGTTCTTCATAAATAGCTGAATTATCAAGAAATCCCCGCACTGAGACTTGATGGTAAAGGTGGGCCTTCCAGGCAGATGGAAGGCCTGGAGAATGATCATGTGGCATGTAGACATGTGGAGAAATAGGCCCTAAAACATATGTACCAAAATAGAATAAATGTAATGAGATTCTAAAAAGGACCTGACTCTCACTTGATGCTGTCAGATGAATTGAATGTGAATGCAGTTGTATAACGATGATGATGATGATGATCATGGTGATGATGATACTGTTGCATGAATTTGACCTGATTCACCTGGTCAGGCGACATAGATGCTCACATGCATAGCTCCAATGTAGCTATGGCGTGTTTTCCTCATTGGCTTTGATGCGTTAGTTGCGCTTGGCCCCGTTATTGCTGCTTGCAGCTATATTTATTATTATTATTACTATTATTATTATTATTATTCTTTTTCCGCCATGGGAGCCTATGCCAGGCCCTATAGCCGATTGGTAACTTTTTACGACACTTTGCAAGATGGTAGAGGCTTATGGCCCGAAGCCATGGAGCAAGTCTCAAATTGATTGGCCAAAAGGGGGCGCTATAGCAGCCGACTGAAGTTGCAAACTTTGAACAGGCATATCTCAGGCCCCGTTTGACCTACAGACATGACACTTTGCAAACATATGTCTCTCCTCATGATGAACAAATTTGCCTCAAGGACCCATAACTTCCGGTTATATAGATTTTCCGCCATCTTGAATTTTTTGAAAAACGCTTAAAATCTATCTCCTCCTAGAGACTTTGACCAATCTGCATGATACTGGGTACACACAATCTAAGGACCGATATCTATAATTCCATCTCGGCAAAAGTAGAAAAAGTTACATTTAACAGCAACTATGAGCCAATGAAAATGGCATGGGGCGTGGCTTTTCACATAAAGGGGTATACTTTCTTAAGAGTTGTGCAGAACACCACGCCACTTAGTAGACATCTGTGCAGATATAACCTGAGGCGGCCACTGCATTATTGGCCGAATCAAACCAAATGGGGGCGCTAGAGAGCTCATTTTCAGTTTAGGCCTAACCGCCATGCAGAGCTTTCCGAACCACGGTACAGTGGTACCAGGGTATGTCTAATGGTCACTCGAGAAAGAAGAGCCTGATTGGCCACAGGGTGGCGCTATAACAAGCCAAAATACATAAAAGGGGCTAAAATGCTAACTTTGAAAGGTCATATCTCATGCCCCGTTGGAGCTAGAGTCATGACGCTTTGGAGGCATATATGTCTCATCAGGTTGAACAAATTTGCCTCAAAGAGCCATAACTTCAGATTATGTTAATTTGCAACAATTTTGCAATTTTAGAAAAACACTTAAAATCTATCTCCTCCTAGAAAGTTTTGTCAATCTACATGAAGCACAGTAGGTAGAATCTAGCAATGAATATCTAAAGTTCCATCTCAGCATAATTTAGAAAACTTGATGAAAAGAGCCACTATGAGCAATTGAATATTGCAGAGGGTGTGGCTTTTAACAAAAAGGCATATCACTTCTGATGGAATAGATGGAACACCACAAAACTTTGTGTTCATATCAACAATGTCAGCCTGAGGCAAAGCCTCCATTACTGGCCAGATCAAACTGAATGGGGGCGCTAGAGAGCTCATTTCCTGTTAAGGCCTAACCGCTTGGATGGTATTTCCTAAAACAGATATAGTAGTACCAGAGCATATCTTAAGGTAACTCAAGAAATATGAAGCAGTTAGGCCAAAGGGTGGCGCTATAACAAGCCAAAATTCTTAAAAGTGGCTTAAACGCAATTGATTGCTGTAGCGCCCCCCGTGGCTAAATGGGGTTCATAATGCTTGTATGGGTAGCGGATGGCATGCTCTACAACTTACTAATTGGGCACAACACTGTCAGATTACATTTTGATGTTTATATAAGCATTGTTGTGCAAAGGGACCCCATTGCACTTTCATTGTATTTTCATTGCTAGAATTAAACCAATGTGCCGTCTCTTCTTATATGAAGAATGTGCTTGTTTAACTGAAATAATCAAGATCACTACAATTGAATGTATATGGACTCCACGTTAGTTTGACAGTTGTCATTCAGGTCAATTGGATGGAAATGTAGACCTTAAATTACATAGCCTACTTACACCAAATGTATGGGTAGGAGAGGGGCATTCTTCTGAAAACTGTGAGGTTAAGAGAGAAACAAGAATTGTGAGTGTTGTTCACAGATTGCTGAATTGTCAAGCTATCCTTGCAGTGATACTTGATGGTAAAGGTGGGTCTCCCAGGCAGATGGAAGGCCTGGACAATGACCAGGTGGGATGTTGACATGCAGAGAAATAGTCACATGCATAGCTCAAATGTGGCTATGGCAGATGTTAGCCATGTTTCTGTTACACAAATGCAATCAGCGTTCATAAAGAATTGATGTGTGTGTACATCTTTAAAGTCTGCTTTAAGACTGGATATTGTGTAGAGCCATTGTAAATGAACTGGCTTTTGTAGGAGTCAGTGTGTGAGAGGCATTTAGTGTAAAATGTGACATAGGTAGAGAGGTAATAGTTGGAGAAGGGTGCAAATGAGATTAAACTAGGGAATGTTATGACAGGTTTGATGGGAAGGTTAGTTGTCCAAAGAGTAACGAGTGCAGTGGTGTGTATTGTATGTGGCATGGGTGACAAACTGGATGGTAGAGTGGAAAAGAGTATCAAGTTTGGATAGTGTACCTTTTGCAGTATATAGCTTCACACTTCAACCAGGGAGAGGGTTTTAGCCTTTAATCTAAACACTTCATCCTGGGAGAGGACAGTAGCCCACAGACTACATAGCCTACTTACACCAAGTGTAGGGGGGGCATTCTTCTGGAAACTGTGAGGTGTAGAGAAACAAAAGTTGTGAGTGTTCTTCATAGGTAGCTGAATTATCAAGAAATCCCCGCACTGAGACTTGATGGTAGAGGTGGACCTTCCAGGCAGATGGAAGGCCTGGAGAACGATCATGTGGCATGTAGACATGCAGAGAAATAGGTTCTAAAACATATGTACCAAAATACAATAAATGTAATGAGATTCTAAAAAGCACCTGACTCTCACTTGATGCTGTCAGATTAATTGAATGTGAATGCAGTTATATAATGATGATGATGATGATGATGATCATGGTGATGATACTTTTGCATGAATTTGACCTGATTCACCTGGTCAGGTGACATAGATGCTCACATGCATAGCTCCAATGTAGCTATGGCGTGTTTTCCTCGTTGGCTTTGATGCGTTTGTTGCGCTTGGCCCCGTTATTGCTGCTTGCAGCTATATTTAGGGGCCAAGCCCCTAAGGGGCGAAGACCCTATTGTTATTGTTAGTGTTATTATTATTAGGGGCCAAGCCCCGAAGGGGCGAAGACCCTATTGTTATTGATGGTATTATTATTATTATTAGGGGCCAAGCACCGAAGGTGCGAAGCCCTATTGTTATTGTTAGTGTTATTATTATTCATCTGCCATGGAAGTCTATGGCAGGCCCTATAGCCGATTGGTAACTTTTTACGAAACTTTGCACGATGGTAGAGGCTTATAGCCTGAAGCCATGGAGCAAGTCTCACATCGATTGGCCAAAAGGGGGCGCTATAGCAGCCGACTGAAGTTGCGAATTTTGAACAGGCATATCTCAGGCCCCGTTTGACCTACAGAACTGAAAATTTGCACACATATGTCTCTCCTCATGACGAACAAATTTGCCTCAAGGACCCATAACTTCCGGTTATATAGATCTTCCGCCATTTTGAATTTTTTGAAAAAAGCTTAAAATCTATCTCCTCCTAGAGACTTTGACCAATCTACATGACATCCGGTAAACACAATCTAGGGAACAATATCTAAAATTCCATCTCGACAAAAGTTGAAAAAGTTAAATATAACAGCAACTATGAGCCAATGAAATTTGCAGAGGGCGTGGCTTTTCACATGAAGGGTTATAATTTCTTAAGGGTTGTGCAGAACACCACGCCACTTGGTAGACATCTGTGCAGATATAGACTGAGGCAGCCACTGCATTATTGGCCAAATCAAACCAAATGGGGGCGCTAGAGAGCTCATTTTCAGTTTAGGCCTAACCGCCATGCAGCGCTTTCCGAACCACGGTACAGTGGTACCAGGGTATGTCTAATGGTCACTGGAGAAAGAAGAGCCTGATTGGCCACAGGGTGGCGCTATAACAAGACAAAATACATAAAAGGGGCTAAAATGCAAACTTTGAATGGTCATATGTCATGCCCCGTTGGAGCTAGAGTCATGCAGCTTTGGAGGCATATATGTCTCATCAGGGTGAACAAATTTGCCTCAAGGAGCCATAACTTCGGATTATGTTAATTTGCAACAATTTTGCATTTTTTGAAAAACACTTGAAATCTATCTCCTCCTAGGAAGTTTTGTCAATCTACATGAAGCACAGTAGATAGAATGTAGCAATGAATATCTAAAGTTCCATCTCGACATAATTTAGAAAACTTGATGAAAAGAGCCACTATGAGCAATTGAATATTGCAGAGGGTGTGTCTTTTCACAAAAAGGCCTATAACTTCTGAAGGAATGCATGGAACACCACAAAACTTTGTGTTCATACCGACAATGTCAGCCCGAGGCAAAGCCTCCATTACTGGCCAGATTTAACTGAATGGGGGCGCTAGAGAGCTCATTTCCTGTTCAGGCCTAACCGCTTGGATGGTATTTCCGAAAACAGATATAGTAGTACCAGAGCATATCTTGAGGTAACTGAAGAAATATGAAGCAGTTAGGCCAAATGGTGGCGGTACAACGAGGCAAAATTCTTAAAAGTGGCTTAAACGCAATTGATTGCTGTAGCGCCCCCCGTGGCTAAATGGGATTCATAATGCTTGTATGGGTAGCTGATGGCATGCTCTACAACTTACTAATGGGGCACAACACTGTCAGATTACATTTTGATGTTTATATAAGCATTGTTGTGCAAAGGGACCCCATTGCACTTTCATTGTATTTTCATTGCTAGAATTAAACCAATGTGTCGTCTCTTCTTATATGAAGAATGTGCTTGTTTAACTGAAATAATCAAGATCACTACAATTGAATGCATATGGACTCCACTTTAGTTTGACAGTAGTCATTCAGGTCAATTGGATGGACATTACCTTACTTTAACTGTGAGACTTCTTAAACATTACAGACATGTCATTAGTAGCCTTGTAGGCTAGGTTTACTGCAACACATTAAGTGCAAATCTTAGGTAATTGACACAATTCCAATCTCCCAGAAACACTATTATCAGCTATTTTATATATAACATACTTCACAGGAAAAGGGAGAGTAGCCAATTAGACTACAGAATTATACCCAGGGAGAGGGTAGATTATTGATTGTTTTTGAATCTTCTAGATGCTGTAGGGTAGTTCCATTCTTCCCATTTCATCCCGGGAGAGGGTAGTAACTATTAGCCTAGGGAGAGTGGAGTAGTCTATACCATACACATTTCATCTAGGGAAAGGAAATGGTCTATAGCATACATGCTTCATCCAGGGACATCGCAGTAGACCTTAGATTACATAGCCTACTTACACCAAATGTATGGGTGGGAGAGGGGCATTCTTCTGAAAACTGTGAGGTTAAGAGAGAAACAAGAATTGTGATTGTTGTTCACAGATTACTGAATTGTCAAGCTATCCCTGCAGTAATACTTGATTGTTAAGGTGGGTCTCCCAGGCAGATGGAAGGCCGGGAGAATGACCATGTGGGATGTAGACATGCAGAGAAATAGGTCCTAGAAATATGTCCCAAAAAAGAAGAAATGTGTTGAGATGCTTAAAGGGACCTGACACTCACTTGACATCATCAGATTAATTAACTGTGATAGTGGTTGTATGATGATGCTGTTGCATGAATTTAACCTGATGTACCTAGTCAGGCGACAAAGACAGTCACATGCATAGCTCAAATGTGGCTATGGCAGATGCTAGCGATGTTTCTGTTACACAAATGCTATCAGCGTTCATAAAGAATTGATGTGTGTGTACATCTTTAAAGTCTGCTTTAAGACTGGATATTGTGTAGAGCCATTGTAAATGAACTGGCTTTTGTAGGAGTCAGTGTGTGAGAGGCATTTAGTGTAAAATGTGACATAGGTAGAGAGGTGATAGTTGGAGAAGGGTGCAAATGAGATTAAACTAGGGAATGTTATGACAGGTTTGATGGGAAGGTTAGTTGTCCAAAGAGTAACGAGTGCAGTGGTGTGTATTGTATGTGGCATGGGTGACAAACTGGATGGTAGAGTGGTAAAGAGTATCAAGTTTGGATAGTGTACCTTTTGCAGTATATAGCTTACACACTTCAACCAGGGAGAGGGTTTTAGCCTTTAATCTAAACACTTCATCCTGGGAGAGGACAGTAGCCCACAGACTACATAGCCTACTTACACCAAGTGTAGGGGGGGCATTCTTCTGGAAACTGTGAGGTGTAGAGAGAAACAAAAGTTGTGAGTGTTCTTCATAGGTAGCTGAATTATCAAGAAATCCCCGCACTGAGACTTGATGGTAAAGGTGGGCCTTCCAGGCAGATGGAAGGCCTGGAGAATGATCATGTGGCATGTAGACATGCAGAGAAATAGGTTCTAAAACATATGTACCAAAATAGAATGAATGTAATGAGATTCTAAAAAGGACCTGACTCTCACTTGACGCCTTCAGATGAATTGAATGTGAATGCAGTTGTATAATGATGATGATGATGATCATGGTGATGATGATACTGTTGCATGAATTTGACCTGATTCACCTGGTCAGGCGACATAGATGCTCACATGCATAGCTCCAATGTAGCTATGGCGTGTTTTGCTCGTTGGCTTTGATGCGTTCATTGTGCTTGGCCCCGTTATTGCTGCTTGCAGCTATATTTATTAGGGGCCAAGCCCCGAAGGGGCGAAGACCCTATTGTTATTGGTAGTGTTATTATTATTCTTTTTCCGCCATGGGAGCCTATGCCAGGCCCTATAGCCGATTGGTAACTTTTTACGAAACTTTGCAAGATGGTAGAGGCTTATGGCCCAAAGCCATGGAGCAAGTCTCACATTGATTGGCCAAAAGGGGGCGCTATAGCAGCCGACTGAAGTTGCGAACTTTGAACAGGCATATCTCAGGCCCCATTTAACCTACAGACATGACACTTTGCACACATATGTCTCTCCTCATGATGAACAAATTTGCCTCAAGGACCCATAACTTCCGGTTATATAGATTTTCCGCCATTTTGAATTTTTTGAAAAATGCTTAAAATCTATCTTCTCCTAGAGACTTTGACCAATCTGCATGAAATCCGTTACACACAATCTAGGGAACGATATCTAAAATTCCATCTCGGCAAAAGTTTAAAAAGTTAAATTTAACAGCAACTATGAGCCAATGAAAATGGCATGGGGCGTGGCTTTTCACATAAAGTGGTATACTTTCTTAAGGGTTGTGCAGAACACCACGCCACTTGGTAGACATCTGTGCAGATATAACCTGAGGCGGCCACTGCATTATTGGCCCAATCAAACCAAATGGGGGCGCTAAAGAGCTCATTTTCAGTTTAGGCCTAACCGCCATGCAGAGCTTTCCGAACCACGGTACAGTGTTACCAGGGTATGTCTAATGGTCACTGGAGAAAGAAGAGCCTGATTGGCCACAGGGTGGCGCTATAACAAGACAAAATACATAAAAGGGGCTAAAATGCAAACTTTGAATGGTCATATGTCATGCCCCGTTGGAGCTAGAGTCATGCAGCTTTGGAGGCATATATGTCTCATCAGGGTGAACAAATTTGCCTCAAGGAGCCATAACTTCGGATTATGTTAATTTGCAACAATTTTGCATTTTTTGAAAAACACTTGAAATCTATCTCCTCCTAGGAAGTTTTGTCAATCTACATGAAGCACAGTAGATAGAATGTAGCAATGAATATCTAAAGTTCCATCTCGGCATAATTTAGAAAACTTGATGAAAAGAGCCACTATGAGCAATTGAATATTGCAGAGGCTGTGTCTTTTCACAAAAAGGCCTATAACTTCTGAAGGAATGCATGGAACACCACAAAACTTTGTGTTCATACCGACAATGTCAGCCCGAGGCAAAGCCTCCATTACTGGCCAGATTTAACTGAATGGGGGCGCTAGAGAGCTCATTTCCTGTTCAGGCCTAACCGCTTGGATGGTATTTCCGAAAACAGATATAGTAGTACCAGAGCATATCTTGAGGTAACTGAAGAAATATGAAGCAGTTAGGCCAAAGGGTGGCGGTACAACGAGGCAAAATTCTTAAAAGTGGCTTAAACGCAATTGATTGCTGTAGCGCCCCCCGTGGCTAAATGGGGTTCATAATGCTTGTATGGGTAGCTGATGGCATGCTCTACAACTTACTAATTGGGCACAACACTGTCAGATTACATTTTGATGTTTATATAAGCATTGTTGTGCAAAGGGACCCCCATTGCACTTTCATTGTATTTTCATTGCTAGAATTAAACCAATGTGTCGTCTCTTCTTATATGAAGAATGTGCTTGTTTAACTGAAATAATCAAGATCACTACAATTGAATGCATATGGACTCCACTTTAGTTTGACAGTAGTCATTCAGGTCAATTGGATGGACATTACCTTACTTTAACTGTGAGACTTCTTAAACATTACAGACATGTCATTAGTAGCCTTGTAGGCTAGGTTTACTGCAACACATTAAGTGCAAATCTTAGGTAATTGACACAATTCCAATCTCCCAGAAACACTATTATCAGCTATTTTATATATAACATACTTCACAGGAAAAGGGAGAGTAGCCAATTAGACTACAGAATTATACCCAGGGAGAGGGTAGATTATTGATTGTTTTTGAATCTTCTAGATGCTGTAGGGTAGTTCCATTCTTCCCATTTCATCCCGGGAGAGGGTAGTAACTATTAGCCTAGGGAGAGTGGAGTAGTCTATACCATACACATTTCATCTAGGGAAAGGAAATGGTCTATAGCATACATGCTTCATCCAGGGACATCGCAGTAGACCTTAGATTACATAGCCTACTTACACCAAATGTATGGGTAGGAGAGGGGCATTCTTCTGAAAACTGTGAGGTTAAGAGAGAAACAAGAATTGTGATTGTTGTTCACAGATTACTGAATTGTCAAGCTATCCCTGCAGTAATACTTGATTGTTAAGGTGGGTCTCCCAGGCAGATGGAAGGCCGGGAGAATGACCATGTGGGATGTAGACATGCAGAGAAATAGGTCCTAGAAATATGTCCCAAAAAAGAAGAAATGTGTTGAGATGCTTAAAAGGACCTGACACTCACTTGACATCATCAGATGAATTAACTGTGATAGTGGTTGTATGATGATGCTGTTGCATGAATTTAACCTGATGTACCTAGTCAGGCGACAAAGACAGTCACATGCATAGCTCAAATGTGGCTATGGCAGATGCTAGCGATGTTTCTGTTACACAAATGCTATCAGCGTTCATAAAGAATTGATGTGTGTGTACATCTTTAAAGTCTGCTTTAAGACTGGATATTGTGTAGAGCCATTGTAAATGAACTGGCTTTTGTAGGAGTCAGTGTGTGAGAGGCATTTAGTGTAAAATGTGACATAGGTAGAGAGGTGATAGTTGGAGAAGGGTGCAAATGAGATTAAACTAGGGAATGTTATGACAGGTTTGATGGGAAGGTTAGTTGTCCAAAGAGTAACGAGTGCAGTGGTGTGTATTGTATGTGGCATGGGTGACAAACTGGATGGTAGAGTGGTAAAGAGTATCAAGTTTGGATAGTGTACCTTTTGCAGTATATAGCTTACACACTTCAACCAGGGAGAGGGTTTTAGCCTTTAATCTAAACACTTCATCCTGGGAGAGGACAGTAGCCCACAGACTACATAGCCTACTTACACCAAGTGTAGGGGGGGCATTCTTCTGGAAACTGTGAGGTGTAGAGAGAAACAAAAGTTGTGAGTGTTCTTCATAGGTAGCTGAATTATCAAGAAATCCCCGCACTGAGACTTGATGGTAGAGGTGGGCCTTCCAGGCAGATGGAAGGCCTGGAGAATGATCATGTGGCATGTAGACATGCAGAGAAATAGGTTCTAAAACATATGTACCAAAATAGAATGAATGTAATGAGATTCTAAAAAGGACCTGAC
Organism: Borostomias antarcticus; assembly: GCF_949987555.1. Lineage (NCBI taxonomy): Eukaryota > Metazoa > Chordata > Actinopteri > Stomiiformes > Stomiidae > Borostomias > Borostomias antarcticus. The sequence continues at coordinate 34,870 of NW_028176532.1, read as the reverse complement.
TCTCACTTGACGCCTTCAGATGAATTGAATGTGAATGCAGTTGTATAATGATGATGATGATGATCATGGTGATGATGATACTGTTGCATGAATTTGACCTGATTCACCTGGTCAGGCGACATAGATGCTCACATGCATAGCTCCAATGTAGCTATGGCGTGTTTTGCTCGTTGGCTTTGATGCGTTCATTGTGCTTGGCCCCGTTATTGCTGCTTGCAGCTATATTTAGGGGCCAGGCAGCGTAGCTGCCGGAACCCTATTGTATTTGCCTATATTATTATTATTATTATTATTATTATTCTCCTTCCACTGAAGTCTAACTTCCCATGGACAAAAAATCACCAAAATTTGCACATAGCTCCAGTACTATATCCAAAGTCCTCAACCTGCATTGTAGGTCAATAAACCTGAAGGTGGCGCTACAGCAACAGTCTAAAGTTTAAAACTTAAAAAAATCATAACAAATCAGCCATAGGTGCTATCACTGTAAAACCACCACGTGAATGTAGTCCCAAGTGAGACAAAACCTTCATACACTTTGACCTTGCAGGAATTTTGAAGTCCATCACTCTGATTTCTTCATAAACTGTAAAACCTATCAAACATATCTCCTCCCACATTTTTTGTTCAATTGACACCAAAATTAATATACTGTATCTACAGACTGTCCTTACCAAAGGATCCTCACAGATTTTTGAAATATGAAAAATTGAGCCCACAGCACATCAAAAGGTTTCACTATTAACAGTTCTGTATAGTTCCTATTAATTCTCGCCAAATCAATGTCTGATCATCCTCATAAAGAGTGACAACATTGGCCACATATCCAAGATGTAGTATGATTTTTTTCAGAATTTTATCTCAAAAATTGAATTTTTAAAAATATGTTTAATTCTGTCCTCTGAAACCAACACTTCATACAGAGAAAACTACATTACCCACAATCCAACGCAAGCTCCACGAATCTGAGACATCGCTGTTGGCAACCCTACCCAACCCCCGCCGAGGATTACAATGACTAAATTGATTGATTGGCAACTGACTGAGTACACAGCTGCTGAAGTTAATGTTCAATTATGAAAAAAAAAAGCTAACAAAACCTGTAACCCACATTTTTCAATCAATTAATACTAAAGTTGCTACACTGGATCTTCAAACTGTCATTCACAAACTCATTGACCAGATTATTGAATTATCAAAATTGAGCTTACAATGCATTAAAATGTTTTACTTATTATTATTATTCTCCATCTTCCACTGAAGTCTAACTTCCTGTGGACAAAAAATCACAAAAATGTGCACATAGCTCCAGTACTAAACCCAAAGTCCTCAACCTGCATTGTAGGTCAATAAAGCTGAAGGTGGCGCTACAGCAACAGTCTAAAGTTTAAAACTTTAAAAAATCATAACAAATCAGCCATAGGTGCCATCACAGTAAAACCACCACGTGAATGTAGGCCCAAGTGAGACAAAACTTTCATACACTCTGACCTTGCAGGAATTTTGATTATTATTATTATTCTCCATCTTCCACTGAAGTCTAACTTCCCGTGGACAAAAAATCACCAAGATTTGCACATAGCTCCAGTACTATACCCAAAGTCCTCAACCTGCATTGTAGGTCAATAAACCTGAAGGTGGCGCTACAGCAACAGTCTAAAGTTTAAAACTTAAAAAAATCATAACAAATCAGCCATAGGTGCTATCACTGTAAAACCACCACGTGAATGTAGGCCCAAGTGAGACAAAACTTTCATACACTTTGACCTTGCAGGAATTTTGAAGTCCATCACTCTGATTTCTTCATAAACTGTAAAACCTATCAAACCTATCTCCTCCCACATTTTTAGTTCAATTGACACCAAAATGGATCTACTGTATCTTCAGACTGTCCTTACCAAACGATCCTCACAGATTTTTGAAATATGAAAAATTGAGCCCACAGCACATCAAAAGGTTTTACTGTTAACAGTTCTGTATATAGTTCCTATTTATTCTCGCCAAATCAATGGCTGATCATCCTCATAAAAAGTGACAACATTAGCCACATATCCAAGATGTAGTATGATTTTTTTTTAGAATTTTATCTCAAAAATTGAATTTTTTAAAATATGTTTAATTCTGTCCTCTGAAACCAACACTTCATACAGAGAAAACTACGTTACCCATAATCCAACACAAGCTCCACGAATCGGAGACATCGCTGTTGGCAACCCTACCCAACCCCCGCCGAGGATTACAATGACTAAATCGATTGATTGGCAACTGACTGAGTACACAGCTGCTGAAGTTAATGTTCAATTATGAAGAAAAGCAAACAAAACCTGTAAAAATTAATAAACATATCTCATCCAACATTTTTCAATCAATTAACACCAAACTTGCTACACTGGATCTTCAGACTGTAATTCACAAACTCATTGACCATTGTTGAATTATCAAAATCGAGCTTACAACGCATCAAAATGTTTTACAAATGTTTTACGATACGAATGTACAAAATGAACATTGGAATGTCAACTTTCCTGTTGTCCTATTCTCTCGCTTATTGCTCCTAAACTTGTCGGAAATTGCCTGGCCCCGCCTCATCGCTGCGAAGCAGCTTTAATTATTATTATTATTCTTTTTTCCGCCATGGGAGTCAATGGCAGCCTATAGAACGGAGTGGTAACTTTTTACCAAAATTTGCATGATGGTAGAGGATGATGTGCTGAGTCCATGGAGCACGACCCAGATCGATTAGCCAATAGGGGGCGCTATAGCAGCCGACTGAAGTTGCGAACTTTGAACAGGCATATCTCAGGCCCCGTTTGACCTACAGACATGACACTTTGCACACATATGTCTCTCCTCATGATGAACAAATTTGCCTCAAGGACCCATAACTTCCGGTTATATAGATTTTCCGCCATCTTGAATTTTTTGAAAAACGCTTAAAATCTATCTCCTCCTAGAAAGTTTCACCGATTCACATCACGCTCGGTAGACAGAATCTAGGGAGCAATATCTAAAGTTCCATCTTGGCACATTTTGGAAAAGTATAATGAAACAGAAACTATGAGCCAATGAAGATTGCAGAGGGCGTGGCTTTGCATGGCTTTTCACATAAAGGAGTATATTTTCTGAAGGGTTGTACAGAACACCACACATATTTTCAAGGATGTCCGCACATATAAACTGAAGCTAGCCCTGCATTATAGGCTCGATCAAACCCAATGGGGGCGCTAGAGAGCTCATTTCCCGTTTAGGCCTAACCGCCAGGCCGATTTTTCTGAAACTTTTTACACTCGTACCAGAGCATATGTTGAGGTATCTTGTGAAATAGGAAGCAGATTGGCCACAGGGTGGCGCTATAACAAGCCAAAATGCTTAAAAGTGGCTAAAACGGAATCGATTGCTGTGGCGCCCCCCGTGGCTAAATGGGGTTCATAATGCTTGTATGCGTAGCTGATGGCATGCTCTACAACTTACTAATTGGGCACAACACTGTCAGATTACATTTTGATATTTATATAAGCATTGTTGTGCAAAGGGGCCCCCTTGCACTTTCATTGTATTTTCATTGCTAGAATTAAACCAATGTGTCGTCTCTTCTTATATGAAGAATGTGCTTGTTTAACTGAAATAATCAAGATCACTCCAATTGAATGCATATGGACTCCACTTTAGTTTGACAGTAGTCATTCAGGTCAATTGGATGGAAATGTAGACCTTCAATTACATAGCCTACTTACACCAAATGTATGGGTAGGAGAGGGGCATTCTTCTGAAAACTGTGAGGTTAAGAGAGAAACAAGAATTGTGAGTGTTGTTCACAGATTGCTGAATTGTCAACCTATCCCTGCAGTGAGACCTGATGGTAAAGGTGGGTCTCCCAGGCAGATGGAAGGCCTGGAGAATGGCCATGTGGGATGTCGGCATGCAGAGAAATAGGTCCTAAAAATATGTCCCAAAATAGAAGAAATGTGTTGAGATGCTTAAAAGGACCTGACACTCACTTGACATCATCAGATTAATAAACTGTGAATGTGGTTGTATGATGATGCTGTTGCATGAATTTAACCTGATGTACCTTGTCAGGTGACAAAGACAGTCACATGCATAGCTCAAATGTGGCTATGGCAGATGCCAGCCATGTTTCTGTTACACAAATGCTATCAGCGTTCATAACGAATTGATGTGTGTGTACATCTTTAAAGTGTGCTTTAAGACTCTGGATATTGTGTAGAGCCATTATAAATGAACTGTGACTTTGTGGGAGTCTGTGTGAGAGAGGCATTTAGTGTAACATTTGACATAGTTGTATAATGATGATGATGATCATGGTGATGATGATACTGTTGCATGAATTTGACCTGATTCACCTGGTAAGGCGACATAGATGCTCACATGCATAGCTCCAATGTAGCTATGCCGTGTTTTCCTCGTTGGCTTTGATGCGTTCGTTGCGCTTGGCCCCGTTATTGCTGCTTGCAGCTATATTTAGGGGCCAAGCCCCTAAGGGGCGAAGACCCTATTGTTATTGTTAGTGTTATTATTATTATTATTATTATTATTCCGCCATGGGAGTCTATGCAAGGCCCTATAACCGACTGGTCGCTTTTTACGAAAAATAGGCAGAGTCATAGAGGCTTAGGCCCCGCAGCAGTAGAGCAAGTCTCACATTGATTGGCCAAAAGGGGGCGCTATAGCAGCCGACTGAAGTTGCGAACTTTGAACAGGCATATCTCAGGCCCCGTTTGACCTACAGACATGACACTTTGCACACATATGTCTCTCCTCACGATGAACAAATTTGCCTCAAGGACCCATAACTTCCGGTTATATAGATTTTCCGCCATTTTGAATTTTTTGAAAAACGCTTAAAATCTATCTCCTCCTAGAGACTTTGACCAATCTGCATGATACTGGGTACACACAATCTAAGGACCGATATCTATAATTCCATCTCGGCAAAAGTAGAAAAAGTTACATTTAACAGCAACTATGAGCCAATGAAAATGGCATGGGGCGTGGCTTTTCACATAAAGGGGTATACTTTCTTAAGGGTTGCGCAGAACACCACGCCACTTGGTAGACATCTGTGCAGATATAACCTGAGGCGGCCACTGCATTATTGGCCGAATCAAACCAAATGGGGGCGCTAGAGAGCTCATTTTCAGTTTAGGCCTAACCGCCATGCAGAGCTTTCCGAACCACGGTACAGTGGTACCAGGGTATGTCTAATGGTCACTCGAGAAAGAAGAGCCTGATTGGCCACAGGGTGGCGCTATAACAAGCCAAAATACATAAAAGGGGCTAAAATGCTAACTTTGAAAGGTTATATCTCATGCCCCGTTGGAGCTAGAGTCATGACGCTTTGGAGGCATATATGTCTCATCAGGTTGAACAAATTTGCCTCAAAGAGCCATAACTTCAGATTATGTTAATTTGCAACAATTTTGCAATTGTAGAAAAACACTTAAAATCTATCTCCTCCTAGAAAGTTTTGTCAATCTACATGAAGCACAGTAGGTAGAATCTAGCAATGAATATCTAAAGTTCCATCTCGGCATAATTTAGAAAACTTGATGAAAAGAGCCACTATGAGCAATTGAATATTGCAGAGGGTGTGGCTTTTCACAAAAAGGCATATTACTTCTGATGGAATGGATGGAACACCACAAAACTTTGTGTTCATATCAACAATGTCAGCCTGAGGCAAAGCCTTCATTACTGGCCAGATCAAACTGAATGGGGGCGCTAGAGAGCTCATTTCCTGTTAAGGCCTAACCGCTTGGATGGTATTTCCTAAAACAGATATAGTAGTACCAGAGCATATCTTGAGGTAACTCAAGAAATATGAAGCAGTTAGGCCAAAGGGTGGCGCTATAACAAGCCAAAATTCTTAAAAGTGGCTTAAACGCAATTGATTGCTGTAGCGCCCCCCGTGGCTAAATGGGGTTCATAATGCTTGTATGGGTAGCGGATGGCATGCTCTACAACTTACTAATTGGGCACAACACTGTCAGATTACATTTTGATGTTTATATAAGCATTGTTGTGCAAAGGGACCCCCATTGCACTTTCATTGTATTTTCATTGCTAGAATTAAACCAATGTGCCGTCTCTTCTTATATGAAGAATGTGCTTGTTTAACTGAAATAATCAAGATCACTACAATTGAATGTATATGGACTCCACGTTAGTTTGACAGTTGTCATTCAGGTCAATTGGATGGAAATGTAGACCTTAAATTACATAGCCTACTTACACCAAATGTATGGGTAGGAGAGGGGCATTCTTCTGAAAACTGTGAGGTTAAGAGAGAAACAAGAATTGTGAGTGTTGTTCACAGATTGCTGAATTGTCAAGCTATCCTTGCAGTGATACTTGATGGTAAAGGTGGGTCTCCCAGGCAGATGGAAGGCCTGGACAATGACCAGGTGGGATGTTGACATGCAGAGAAATAGTCACATGCATAGCTCAAATGTGGCTATGGCAGATGTTAGCCATGTTTCTGTTACACAAATGCAATCAGCGTTCATAAAGAATTGATGTGTGTGTACATCTTTGAAGTCTGCTTTAAGACTGGATATTGTATAGAGCCATTGTAAATTAACTGGCTTTTGTAGGAGTCAGTGTGTGAGAGGCATTTAGTGTAAAATGTGACATAGGTAGAGAGGTGATAGTTGGAGAAGGGTGCAAATGAGATTAAACTAGGGAATGTTATGACAGGTTTGATGGGAAGGTTAGTTGTCCAAAGAGTAACGAGTGCAGTATGTGTATTGTATGTGGCATGGGTGACAAACTGGATGGTAGAGTGGTAAAGAGTATCAAGTTTGGAAAGTGTACTTTTTGCAGTATATAGCTTACACACTTCAACCAGGGAGAGGGTTTTAGCCTTTAATCTAAACACTTCATCCTGGGAGAGGACAGTAGCCCACAGACTACATAGCCTACTTACACCAAGTGTAGGGGGGGCATTCTTCTGGAAACTGTGAGGTGTAGAGAGAAACAAAAGTTGTGAGTGTTCTTCATAGGTAGCTGAATTATCAAGAAATCCCCGCACTGAGACTTGATGGTAAAGGTTGGCCTTCCAGGCAGATGGAAGGCCTGGAGAATGATCATGTGGCATGTAGACATGCAGAGAAAAAGGTTCTAAAACATATGTACCAAAATAGAATGAATGTAATGAGATTCTAAAAAGGACCTGACTCTCACTTGACGCTGTCAGATGAATTGAATGTGAATGCAATTGTATAATGATGATGATGATCATGGTGATGATGATACTGTTGCATGAATTTGACCTGATTCACCTGGTCAGGCGACATAGATGCTCACATGCATAGCTCCAATGTAGCTATGGCGTGTTTTGCTCGTTGGCTTTGATGCGTTCATTGTGCTTGGCCCCGTTATTGCTGCTTGCAGCTATATTTATTATTATTATTATTATTCCGCCATGGGAGTCTATGCAAGGCCCTATAACCGACTGGTCGCTTTTTACGAAAAATAGGCAGAGTCATAGAGGCTTAGGCCCCGCAGCAGTGGAGCAAGTCTCACATTGATTGGCCAAAAGGGGGCGCTATAGCAGCCGACTGAAGTTGCGAACTTTGAACAGGCATATCTCAGGCCCCGTTTGACCTACAGACATGACACTTTGCACACATATGTCTCTCCTCATGATGAACAAATTTGCCTCAAGGACCCATAACTTCCGGTTATATAGATTTTCCGCCATTTTGAATTTTTTGAAAAACGCTTAAAATCTATCTCCTCCTAGAGACTTTGACCAATCTGCATGAAATCAGGTACACACAATCTAGGGAACGATATCTAAAATTCGATCTCGGCAAAAGTTTAAAAAGTTAAACTTAACAGCAACTATGAGCCAATGAAAATGGCATGGGGCGTGGCTTTTCACATAAAGTGGTATACTTTCTTAAGGGTTGTGCAGAACACCACGCCACTTAGTAGACATCTGTGCAAATATAACCTGAGGCGGCCACTGCATTATTGGCCCAATCAAACCAAATGGGGGCGCTAGAGAGCTCATTTTCAGTTTAGGCCTAACCGCCATGCAGAGCTTTCCGAACCACGGTACAGTGGTACCAGGGTATGTCTAATGGTCACTCGAGAAAGAAGAACCTGATTGGCCACAGGGTGGCGCTATAACAAGCCAAAATACATAAAAGGGGCTAAAATGCAAACTTTGAAAGGTCATATCTCATGCCCCGTTGGAGCTAGAGTCATGAGGCTTTGCAGGCATATATGTCTCATCTGTTTGAACAAATTTGCCTCAAGGAGCCATAACTTCAAATTATGTAAATTTGCAACAATTTTGCATTTTTTTAAAAACACTTAAAATCTATCTCCTCCTAGGAAGTTTTGTCAATCTACATGAAGCACAGTATATAGAATCTAGCAATAAATATCTAAAGTTCCATCTCGGCATAATTTAGAAAACTTGATGAAAATAGCCACTGTGAGCAATTGAATATTGCAGAGGGTGTGGCTTTTCACTAAAAGGCATATAACTTCTGAAGGAATGCATGGAACACCACAAAACCTTGTGTTCATATCAACAATGTCAGCCCGTAGCAAAGCCTCCGTTACTGGCCAGAATAAACTGTATGGGGGCGCTAGAGAGCTCATTTCCTGTTCAGGCCTAACCACTTGGATGGTATTTCTGAAAACAGATGTCGTAGTACCAGAGTATATCTTGAGGTAACTGAAGAAATATGAAGCAGTTAGGCCAAAGGGTGGCGCTATAACGAGTCAAAATTCTTAAAAGTTGCTTAAACGCAATTGATTGCTGTAGCGCCCCCCGTGGCTAAATGGGGTTCATAATGCTTGTATACGTAGCTGATGGCATGCTCTACAACTTACTAATGGGGCGCAACACTGTCAGATTACATTTTGATGTTTATATAAGCATTGTTGTGCAAAGGGACCCCAATTGCACTTTCATTGTATTTTCATTGCTAGAATTAAACCAATGTGTCCTCTCTTCTTATATGAAGAATGTGCTTGTTTAACTGAAATAATCAAGATCACTACAATTGAATGCATATGGACTCCACTTTAGTTTGACAGTAGTCATTCAGGTCAATTGGATGGAAATGTAGACCTTAAATTACATAGCCTACTTACACCAAATGTATGGGTAGGAGAGGGGCATTCTTTTGAAAACTGTGAGGTTAAGAGAGAAACAAGAATTGTGAGTGTTGTTCACAGATTGCTGAATTGTCAAGCTATCCCTGCAGTGATACTTGATGGTAAAGGTGGGTCTCCCAGGCAGATGGAAGGCCTGGACAATGACCAGGTGGGATGTCGACATGCAGAGAAATAGGTCCTAAAAATATGTCCCAAAATAGAAGAAATGTGTTGAGATGCTTAAAAGGACCTGACACTCACTTGACATCATCAGATGAATTAACTATGATTGTGGTTGTATGATGATGCTGTTGCATGAATTTAACCTGATGCACCTTGTCAGGTGACAACGACAGTCACATGCATAGCTCAAATGTGGCTATGGCAGATGCCAGCCATGTTTCTGTTACACAAATGCTATCAGCGTTCATAAAGAATTGATGTGTGTGTACATCTTTAAAGTGTGCTTTAAGACTCTGGATATTGTGTAGAGCCATTATAAATGACCTGGCTTTTATGGGAGTCTGTGTGAGAGAGGCATTTAGTGTAACATGTGACATAGTTGTATAATGATGATGATGATCATGGTGATGATGATACTGTTGCATGAATTTGACCTGATTCACCTGGTCAGGCGACATAGATGCTCCAAGCATAGCTCAAATGTGGCTATGGCAGTAGTTAGCCATGTTTCTGTTACACAAATGCAATCAGCGTTCATAAAGAATTGATGTGTGTGTACATCTTTAAAGTGTGCTTTAAGACAATGGATATTGTGTAGAGCCATTATAAATGAACTGGCTTTTGTGGGAGTCTGTGTGAGAGAGGCATTTAGTGTTACATGTGATATAGGTAGAGAGGTGATAGTTGGAGAAGGGTGCAAATGAGAATAAACTAGGGAATGTTATGACAGGTTTGATGGGAAGGTTAGTTGTCAAAACAGTAACGAGTGCAGTGGTGTGTATTGTATGTGTCGTGTGTGACAAACTGGATGGTAGAGTGGTAAAGAGTGTCACGTTTGGAAAGTGTACCTTTTGCAGTATATAGCTTACACACTTCAACCAGGGAGAGGGTTGTAGCCTTTAGTCTAAACACTTCATCCTGGGAGAGCGCATGTAGACATGTGGAGAAATAGGCCCTAAAACATATGTACCAAAATAGAATAAATGTAATGAGATTCTAAAAAGGACCTGACTCTCACTTGATGCTGTCAGATGAATTGAATGTGAATGCAGTTGTATAACGATGATGATGATGATGATCATGGTGATGATGATACTGTTGCATGAATTTGACCTGATTCACCTGGTCAGGCGACATAGATGCTCACATGCATAGCTCCAATGTTGCTATGGCGTGTTTTCCTCATTGGCTTTGATGCGTTAGTTGCGCTTGGCCCCGTTATTGCTGCTTGCAGCTATATTTAGGGGCCAAGCCCCGAAGGGGGCGAAGCCCCTATTGTAATTGATGGTATTATTATTATTATTATTATTATTTATCTGCCATGGAAGTCTATGGCAGGCCCTATAACCGACTGGTCGCTTTTTATGAAAATCGGCAGAGTCGTAGAGGCTTAGGCCCTGAAGCCATGGAGCAAGTCTCACATCGATTGGCCAAAAGGGGGCGCTATAGCAGCCGACTGAAGTTGCAAACTTTGAACAGGCATATCTCAGGCCCCGTTTGACCTACAGACATGACACTTTGCACACATATGTCTCTCCTCAGGATGAACAAATTTGCCTCAAGGACCCATAACTTCCGGTTATATAGATTTTCCGCCATTTTGAATTTTTTGAAAAAAGCTTAAAATCTATCTCCTCCTAGAGACTTTGACCAATCTGCATGATACTGGGTACACACAATCTAAGGACCGATATCTATAATTCCATCTTGGCAAAAGTTGAAAAAGTTAAATTTAACAGCAACTATGAGCCAATGAAAATGGCATGGGGCGTGGCTTTTCACATAAAGTGGTATACTTTCTTAAGGGTTGTGCAGAACACCACGCTACTTGATAGACATCTGTGCAGATATAACCTGAGGCGGCCACTGCATTATTGGCCCAATCAAACCAAATGGGGGCGCTAGAGAGCTAATTTTCAGTTTAGCCCTAACCGCCATGCAGAGCTTTCCAAACCACGGTACAATGGTACCAGGGTATGTCTAATGGTCACTGGAGAAAGAAGAGCCTGATTGGCCACAGGGTGGCGCTATTACAAGGCAAAATACATAAAAGGGGATAAAATGCAAACTTTGAATGGTCATATGTCATGCCCCGTTGGAGGTAGAGTCAGGACGCTTTGGAGGCATAAATGTATCACCAGGGTTAACAAATTTGCCTCAAGGAGCCATAACTTCTGATTATGTTAATTTGCAACAATTTTGCATTTTTTGAAAAACACTTTAAATCTATCTCCTCCTAGGAATTTTTGTCAATCTACATGAAGCACAGTATATATAATCTAGCAATGAATATCTAAAGTTCCATCTTTGCATAATTTAGAAAACTTAATGAAAATAGCCACTGTGAGCAATTGAATATTGCAGAGGGTGTGGCTTTTCACAAAAAGGCATCTAACTTCTGAAGGAATGCATGGAACACCACAAAACGTTGTGTTCATATCAACAATGTTAGCCCGAGGCAAAGCCTTCATGACTGGCCAGAATAAACTGAATGGGGGCGCTAGAGAGCTCATTTCCTGTTCAGGCCTAACCGCTTGGATGGTATTTCCGAAAACAGATATAGTAGTACCAGAGCATATCTTGAGGTAACTGAAGAAATATGAAGAAGTTAGGCCAAAGGGTGGCGCTATAACGAGCCAAAATTCTTAAAAGTGGCTTAAACGCAATTAATTGCTGTAGCGCCCCCCGTGGCTAAACGGAGTTCATAATGCTTGTATGGGTAGCTGATGGCATGCTCTACAACTAACTAATTGGCCACAACACTGTCAGATTACATTTTGATGTTTATATAAGCATTGTTGTGCAAAGGGACCCCATTGCACTTTCATTGTATTTTCATTGCTAGAATTAAACCAATGTGTCGTCTCTTCTTATATGAAGAATGTGCTCGTTTAACTGAAATAATCAAGATCACTACAATTGAATGCATATGGACTCCACTTTAGTTTGACAGTAGTCATTCAGGTCAATTGGATGGAAATGTAGACCTTAAATTACATAGCCTACTTACACCAAATGTATGGGTAGGAGAGGGGCATTCTTTTGAAAACTGTGAGGTTAAGAGAGAAACAAGAATTGTGAGTGTTGTTCACAGATTGCTGAATTGTCAAGCTATCCCTGCAGTGATACTTGATGGTAAAGGTGGGTCTCCCAGGCAGATGGAAGGCCTGGACAATGACCAGGTGGGATGTCGACATGCAGAGAAATAGGTCCTAAAAATATGTCCCAAAATAGAAGAAATGTGTTGAGATGCTTAAAAGGACCTGACACTCACTTGACATCATCAGATGAATTAACTGTGATTGTGGTTGTATGATGATGCTGTTGCATGAATTTAACCTGATGCACCTTGTCAGGTGACAACGACAGTCACATGCATAGCTCAAATGTGGCTATGGCAGATGCCAGCCATGTTTCTGTTACACAAATGCTATCAGCGTTCATAAAGAATTGATGTGTGTGTACATCTTTAAAGTGTGCTTTAAGACTCTGGATATTGTGTAGAGCCATTATAAATGAACTGGCTTTTATGGGAGTCTGTGTGAGAGAGGCATTTAGTGTAACATGTGACATAGTTGTATAATGATGATGATGATCATGGTGATGATGATACTGTTGCATGAATTTGACCTGATTCACCTGGTCAGGCGACATAGATGCTCCAAGCATAGCTCAAATGTGGCTATGGCAGATGTTAGCCATGTTTCTGTTACACAAATGCAATCAGCGTTCATAAATAATTGATGTGTGTGTACATCTTTAAAGTGTGCTTTAAGACAATGGATATTGTGTAGAGCCATTATAAATGAACTGGCTTTTGTGGGAGTCTGTGTGAGAGAGGCATTTAGTGTAACATGTGACATAGTTGTATAATGATGATGATGATCATGGTGATGATGACACTGTTGCATGAATTTGACCTGATTCACCTGGTCAGGCGACATAGATGCTCCAAGCATAGCTCAAATGTGGCTATGGCAGATGTTAGCCATGTTTCTGTTACACAAATGCAATCAGCGTTCATAAAGAATTGATGTGTGTGTACATCTTTAAAGTGTGCTTTAAGACAATGGATATTGTGTAGAGCCATTATAAATGAACTGGTATGTGGGAGTCTGTGTGAGAGAGGCATTTAGTGTAACATGTGACATAGGTAGAGAGGTGATAGTTGGAGAAGGGTGCAAATGAGAATAAACTAGGGAATGTTATGACAGGTTTGATGGGAAGGTTAGTTGTCAAAACAGTAACGAGTGCAGTGGTGTGTATTGTATGTGTCATGTGTGACAAACTGGATGGTAGAGTGGTAAAGAGTGTCACGTTTGGAAAGTGTACCTTTTGCACTCTATAGCTTTCACACTTCAACCAGGGAGAGGGTTGTAGCCTTTAGCCTAAACACTTCATCCTTGGAGAGCGCAGTAGCCCACAGACTACATAGCCTACTTACACCAAGTGTAGGGGGGGCATTCTTCTGGAAACTGTGAGGTGTAGAGAGATACAAGAGTTGTGTGTTCTTCATAGATAGCTGAATTATCAAGAAATCCCCGCACTGAGACTTGATGGTAAAGGTGGGCCTTCCAGGCAGATGGAAGGCCTGGAGAATGATCATGTGGCATGTAGACATGCAGAGAAATAGGTCCTAAAACATATGTACCAAAATAGAATAAATGTAATAAGATTCTAAAAAGGACCTGACTCTCACTTGACGCTGTCAGATGAATTGAATGTGAATGCAGTTGTATAATGATGATGATGATGATGATGATGATCATGGTGATGATGATACTGTTGCATGAATTTGACCTGATTCACCTGGTCAGGCGACATAGATGCTCACATGCATAGCTCCAATGTAGCAATGGCGTGTTTTCCTCATTGGCTTTGATGCGTTAGTTGCGCTTGGCCCCGTTCATTGCTGCTTGCAGCTATATTTAGGGGCCAAGCCCCGTAGGGGCGAAGACCCTATTGTAATTGATGGTATTATTATTATTATTTATCTGCCATGGGAGTCTATGGCAGGCCCTATAACCGACTGGTCGCTTTTTACAAAAAGCGGCAGAGTCGTAGAGGCTTAGGCCCTGAAGCCATGGAGCAAGTCTCACATGGATTGGCCAAAAGGTGGCGCTATAGCAGCCGACTGAAGTTGCGAACTTTGAACAGGCATATCTCAGGCCCCGTTTGACCTACAGACATGACAATTTGCACACATATGTCTATCCTCATGACGAACAAATTTGCCTCAAGGACCCATAACTTCCGGTTATATAGATTTTCCGCCATTTTGAATTTTTTGAAAAACGCTTAAAATCTATCTCCTCCTAGAGACTTTGACCAATCTGCATGATACTGGGTATACACAATCTAAGGACCGATATCTATAATTCCATCTCGGCAAAAGTAGAAAAAGTTATATTTAACAGCAACTATGAGCCAATGAAAATGGCATGGGGCGTGGCTTTTCACATAAAGGGGTATACTTTCTTAAGGGTTGTGCAGAACACCACGCCACTTGGTAGACATCTGTGCAGATATAACCTGAGGCGGCCACTGCATTATTGGCCCAATCAAACCAAATGGGGGCGCTAGAGAGCTCATTTTCAGTTTAGGCCTAACCGCCATGCAGAGCTTTCCGAACCATGGTACAGTGGTACCAGGGTATGTCTAATAGTCACTGGAGAAAGAAGAGCCTGATTGGCCACAGGGTGGCGCTATTACAAGCCAAAATACATAAAAGGGGATAAAATGCAAACTTTGAATGGTCATATGTCATGCCCCGTTGGAGCTAGAGTCAGGACGCTTTGGAGGCATATATGTCTCATCAGGGTAAACAAATTTGCCTCAAGGAGCCATAACTTCGGATTATGTTAATTTGCAACAATTTTGCATTTTTTGAAAAACACTTGAAATCTATCTCCTCCTAGGAAGTTTTGTCAATCTACATGAAGCACAGTATATAGAATCTAACAATGAATATCTAAAGTTCCATCTCGGCATAATTTAGAAAACTTGATGAAAATAGCCACTGTGAGCAATTGAATATTGCAGAGGGTGTGGCTTTTCACAAAAAGGCATATTACTTCTGAAGGAATGCATGGAACACCACAAAACGTTGTGTTCATATCAACAATGTCAGCCAGAGGCAAAGCCTCCATTACTGGGCAGATTAAACTGAATGGGGGCGCTAGAGAGCAAATTTCCTGTTCAGGCCTAACCGCTTGGATGGTATTTCCGAAAACAGATATAGTAGTACCAGACCATATCTTGAGGTAACTGAATAAATATGAAGCAGTTAGGCCAAAGGGTGGCGCTATAACGAGCCGAAATTCTTAAAAGTGGCTTAAATGCAATTGATTGCTGTAGCGCCCCCCGTGGCTAAATGGGGTTCATAATGCTTGTATGCCTAGCTGATGGCATGCTCTACAATTTACTAATTGGGCACAACACTGTCAGATTACATTTTGAGGTTTATATAAGCATTGTTGTGCAAAGGGACCCCCATTGCACTTTCATTGTATTTTCATTGCTAGAATTAAACCAATGTGTCGTCTCTTCTTATATGAAGAATGTGCTTGTTTAACTGAAATAATCAAGATCACTACAATTGAATGCATATGGACTCCACTTTAGTTTGACAGTAGTCATTCAGGTCAATTGGATGGAAATGTAGACCTTAAATTACATAGCCTACTTACACCAAATGTATGGGTAGGAGAGGGGCATTCTTCTGAAAACTGTGGTTAAGAGAGAAACAAGAATTGTGAGTGTTGTTCACAGATTGCTGAATTGTCAAGCTATCCCTGCAGTGATACTTGATGGTAAAGGTGGGTCTTCCAGGCAGATGGAAGGCCTGGAGAATGACCAGGTGGGATGTAGACATGCAGAGAAATAGGTCCTAAAAATATGTCCCAAAATAGAATAAATGTGTTGAGATGCTTAAAAGGACCTGACACTCACTTGACATCATCAGATGAATTAACTGTGAGTGTGGTTGTATGATGATGCTGTTGCATGAATTTAACCTGATGTACCTAGTCAGGCGACAAAGACAGTCACATGCATAGCTCAAATGTGGCTATGGCAGATGTTAGCCATGTTTCTGTTACACAAATGCTATCAGCGTTCGTAAAGAATTGATGTGTGTACATCTTTAAAGTGTGCTTTAAGACTCTGGATATTGTTTAGAGCCATTATAAATGAACTGGCTTTTGTGGGAGTCTGTGTGAGAGAGGCATTTAGTGTAACATGTGACATAGTTAGAGAGGTGATAGTTGGAGAAGGGTGCAAATGAGAATAAACTAGGGAATGTTATGACAGGTTTGATGGGAAGGTTAGTTGTCCAAACAGATAGGAGTGCAGTGTTGTGTATTGTATGTGTCATGTGTGACAAACTGGATGGTAGAGTGGTAAAGAGTGTCACGTTTGGAAAGTGTACCTTTTGCACTCTATAGCTTACACACTTCAACCAGGGAGAGGGTTGTAGCCTTTAGCCTAAACACTTCATCCTTGGAGAGCGCAGTAGCCCACAGACTACATAGCCTACTTACACCAAGTGTAGGGGGGGAATTCTTCTGGAAACTGTGAGGTGTAGAGAGAAACAAAAGTTGTGAGTGTTCTTCATAGATAGCTGAATTATCAAGAAGTCCCCGCATTGAGACTTGATGGTGAAGGTGGGCCTTCCAGTCAGATGGAAGGCCTGGAGAATGATCATGTGGCATGTAGACATGCAGAGAAATAGTTCCTAAAACATATGTACCAAAATAGAATAAATGTAATGAGATTCTAAAAAGGACCTGACTCTCACTTGACGCTGTCAGATGAATTGAATGTGAATGCAGTTGTATAATGATGATGATAATGATGATCATGGTGATGATGATACTGTTGCATGAATTTGACCTGATTCACCTGGTCAGGCGACATAGATGCTCACATGCATAGCTCCAATGTAGCTATGACGTGTTTTCCTCGTTGGCTTTGATGCGTTAGTTGCGCTTGGCCCCGTTATTGCTGCTTGCAGCTATATTTAGGGGCCAAGCCCCAAAGGGGCGAAGACCCTATTGTTATTGTAAGTATTATTATTATTATTATTCCGCCATGGGAGTCTATGGCAGGCCCTATAACCGACTGGTCGCTTTTTACGAAAAATAGGCAGAGTCATAGAGGCTTAGGCCCCGCAGCAGTGGAGCAAGTCTCACATCGATTGGCCAAAAGGGGGCGCTATAGCAGCTGACTGAAGTTGCGAACTTTGAACAGGCATATCTCAGGCCCCGTTTGACCTACAGACATGACAATTTGCACACATATGTCTCTCCTCATGACGAACAAATTTGCCTCAAGGACCCATAACTTCCGGTTATATAGATTTTCCGCCATTTTGAATTTTTTGAAAAACGCTTAAAATCTATCTCCTCCTAGAGACTTTGACCAATCTGCATGATACTGGGTACACACAATCTAAGGACCGATATCTATAATTCCATCTCGGCAAAAGTAGAAAAAGTTACATTTAACAGCAACTATGAGCCAATGAAAATGGCATGGGGCGTGGCTTTTCACATAAAGGGGTATACTTTCTTAAGGGTTGTGCAGAACACCACGCCACTTGGTAGACATCTGTGCAGATATAACCTGAGGCGGCCACTGCATTATTGGCCGAATCAAACCAAATGGGGGCGCTAGAGAGCTCATTTTCAGTTTAGGCCTAACCGCCATGCAGAGCTTTCCGAACCACGGTACAGTGGTACCAGGGTATGTCTAATGGTCACTCGAGAAAGAAGAGCCTGATTGGCCACAGGGTGGCGCTATAACAAGCCAAAATACATAAAAGGGGCTAAAATGCTAACTTTGAAAGGTCATATCTCATGCCCCGTTGGAGCTAGAGTCATGACGCTTTGGAGGCATATATGTCTCATCAGGTTGAACAAATTTGCCTCAAAGAGACATAACTTCAGATTATGTTAATTTGCAACAATTTTGCAATTTTAGAAAAACACTTAAAATCTATCTCCTCCTAGAAAGTTTTGTCAATCTACATGAAGCACAGTAGGTAGAATCTAGCAATGAATATCTAAAGTTCCATCTCGGCATAATTTAGAAAACTTGATGAAAAGAGCCACTATGAGCAATTGAATATTGCAGAGGGTGTGGCTTTTCACAAAAAGGCATATTACTTCTGATGGAATAGATGGAACACCACAAAACTTTGTGTTCATATCAACAATGTCAGCCTGAGGCAAAGCCTCCATTACTGGCCAGATCAAACTGAATGGGGGCGCTAGAGAGCTCATTTCCTGTTAAGGCCTAACCGCTTGGATGGTATTTCCTAAAACAGATATAGTAGTACCAGAGTATATCTTGAGGTAACTCAAGAAATATGAAGCAGTTAGGCCAAAGGGTGGCACTATAACAAGCCAAAATTCTTAAAAGTGGCTTAAACGCAATTGATTGCTGTAGCGCCCCCCGTGGCTAAATGGGGTTCCTAATGCTTGTATGGGTAGCGGATGGCATGCTCTACAACTTACTAATTGGGCACAACACTGTCAGATTACATTTTGATGTTTATATAAGCATTGTTGTGCAAAGGGACCCCCATTGCACTTTCATTGTATTTTCATTGCTAGAATTAAACCAATGTGCCGTCTCTTCTTATATGAAGAATGTGCTTGTTTAACTGAAATAATCAAGATCACTACAATTGAATGTATATGGACTCCACGTTAGTTTGACAGTTGTCATTCAGGTCAATTGGATGGAAATGTAGACCTTAAATTACATAGCCTACTTACACCAAATGTATGGGTAGGAGAGGGGCATTCTTCTGAAAACTGTGAGGTTAAGAGAGAAACAAGAATTGTGAGTGTTGTTCACAGATTGCTGAATTGTCAAGCTATCCTTGCAGTGATACTTGATGGTAAAGGTGGGTCTCCCAGGCAGATGGAAGGCCTGGACAATGACCAGGTGGGATGTTGACATGCAGAGAAATAGTCACATGCATAGCTCAAATGTGGCTATGGCAGATGTTAGCCATGTTTCTGTTACACAAATGCAATCAGCGTTCATAAAGAATTGATGTGTGTGTACATCTTTGAAGTCTGCTTTAAGACTGGATATTGTATAGAGCCATTGTAAATTAACTGGCTTTTGTAGGAGTCAGTGTGTGAGAGGCATTTAGTGTAAAATGTGACATAGGTAGAGAGGTGATAGTTGGAGAAGGGTGCAAATGAGATTAAACTAGGGAATGTTATGACAGGTTTGATGGGAAGATTAGTTGTCCAAACAGTAAGGAGTGCAGTATGTGTATTGTATGTGTCATGTGTGACAAACTGGATGGTAGAGTGGTAAAGAGTGTCACGTTTGGAAAGTGTACCTTTTGCACTCTATAGCTTACACACTTCAACCAGGGAGAGGGTTGTAGGCTTTAGCCTAAACACTTCATCCTTGGAGAGCGCAGTAGCCAACAGACTACATAGCCTACTTACACCAAGTGTAGGGGGGGCATTCTTCTGGAAACTGTGAGGTGTAGAGAGAAACAAAAGTTGTGTGTTCTTCATAGATAGCTGAATTATCAAGAAATCCCCGCACTGAGACTTGATGGTAAAGGTGGGCCTTCCAGGCAGATGGAAGGCCTGGAGAATGATCATGTGGCATGTAGACATGCAGAGAAATAGGTCCTAAAACATATGTACCAAAATAGAATAAATGTAATGAGATTCTAAAAAGGACCTGACTCACTTGACGCTGTCAGATGAATTGAATGTGAATGCAGTTGTATAATGATGATGATGATGATGATCATGGTGATGATGATACTGTTGCATGAATTTGACCTGATTCACCTGGTCAGGCGACATAGATGCTCACATGCATAGCTCCACTGTAGCTATGGCGTATTTTCCTCGTTGGCTTTGATGCGTTAGTTGCCGTTAGTTGCGCTTGGCCCCGTTATTGCTGCTTGCAGCTATATTTAGGGGCCAAGCCCCAAAGGGGCGAAGACCCTATTGTTATTGTAAGTATTATTATTATTATTATTCCGCCATGGGAGTCTATGGCAGGCCCTATAACCGACTGGTCGCTTTTTACGAAAAATAGGCAGAGTCATAGAGGCTTAGGCCCCGCAGCAGTGGAGCAAGTCTCACATCGATTGGCCAAAAGGGGGCGCTATAGCAGCTGACTGAAGTTGCGAACTTTGAACAGGCATATCTCAGGCCCCGTTTGACCTACAGACATGACAATTTGCACACATATGTCTCTCCTCATGACGAACAAATTTGCCTCAAGGACCCATAACTTCCGGTTATATAGATTTTCCGCCATTTTGAATTTTTTGAAAAACGCTTAAAATCTATCTCCTCCCAGAGACTTTGACCAATCTGCATGACATCCGGTAGAGACAATCTAGGGACCAATATCTAAAATTCCATCTCGGCAAAAGTTGAAAAAGTTAAATATAACAGCAACTATGAGCCAATGAAATTTGCAGAGTTCGTGGCTTTTCACATAAAAGGGGTATACTTTCTTAAGGGTTGTGCAGAACACTACGCCACTTGGTAGACATCTGTGCAGATATAAACTGAGGCAGCCACTGCATTATTGGCCAAATCAAACCAAATGGGGGCGCTAGAGAGCTCATTTTCAGTTTAGGCCTAACCGCCATGCAGAGCTTTCCGAACCACAGTTCAGTGGTACCAGGGTATGTCTAATGGTCATCGGAGAAAGAAGAGCCTGATTGGCCACAGGGTGGCGCTATAACAAGACAAAATACATAAAAGGGGCTAAAATGCAAACTTTGAATGGTCATGTGTCATGCCCCGTTGGAGCTAGAGTCATGCAGCTTTGGAGGCATATATGTCTCATCAGGTTGAACAAATTTGCCTCAAGGAGCCATAACTTCAGATTATGTTAATTTGCAACAATTTTGTATTTTTTGAAAAACACTTGAAATCTATCTCCTCCTAGGAAGTTTTGTCAATCTACATGAAGCACAGTATATAGAATCTCGCAATGAATATCTAAAGTTCCATCTCGCCATAATTTAGAAAACTTGATGAAAATAGCCACTGTGAGCAATTCAATATTGCAGAGGGTGTGGCTTTTCACAAAAAGGCATATAACTTCTGAAGGAATGCATGGAACACCACAAAACATTGTGTTCATATCAACAATGTCAGCCCGAGGCACAGCCTCCATGACTGGCCAGAATAAACTGAATGGGGGCGCTAGAGAGCTCATTTCCTGTTCAGGCCTAACCGCTTGGATGGTATTTCCGAAAACAGATATAGTAGTACCAGAGCATATCTTGAGGTAACTGAAGAAATATGAAGCAGTTAGGCCAAAGGGTGGCGCTTTAACGAGCCAAAATTCTTAAAAGTGGCTTAAACGCAATTGATTGCTGTAGCGCCCCCCGTGGCTAAATGGGGTTCATAATGCTTGTATGGGTAGCTGATGGCATGCTCTACAACTAACTAATTGGGCACAACACTGTCAGATTACATTTTGATGTTTATATAAGCATTGTTGTGCAAAGGGACCCCCATTGCACTTTCATTGTATTTTCATTGCTAGAATTAAACCAATGTGTCGTCTCTTCTTATATGAAGAATGTGCTTGTTTAACTGAAATAATCAAGATCACTACAATTGAATGCATATGGACTCCACTTTAGTTTGACAGTAGTCATTCAGGTCAATTGGATGGAAATGTAGACCTTAAATTACATAGCCTACTTACACCAAATGTATGGGTAGGAGAGGGGCATTCTTCTGAAAACTGTGAGGTAGAGGTAGAGAAACAAGAATTGTGAGTGTTGTTCACAGATTGCTGAAATGTCAAGCTATCCCTGCAGTGATACTTGATGGTAAAGGTGGGTCTCCCAGGCAGATGGAAGGCCTGGACAATGACCAGGTGGGATGTCGACATGCAGAGAAATAGGTCCTAAAAATATGTCCCAAAATAGAAGAAATGTGTTGAGATGCTTAAAAGGACCTGACACTCACTTGACATCATCAGATGAATTAACTGTGAGTGTGGTTGTATGATGATGCTGTTGCATGAATTGAACCTGATGTACCTAGTCAGGCGACAAAGACAGTCACATGCATAGCTCAAATGTGGCTATGGCAGATGTTAGCCATGTTTCTGTTACACAAATGCTATGAGCGTTCATAAAGAATTGATGTGTGTACATCTTTAAAGTGTGCTTTAAGACTCTGGATATTGTGTAGAGCCATTATAAATGAACTGGCTTTTGTGGGAGTCTGTGTGAGAGAGGCATTTAGTGTAACGTGACATAGTTAGAGAGGTGATAGTTGGAGAAGGGTGCAAATGAGAAAAACTAGGGAATGTTATGACAGGTTTGATGGGAAGGTTAGTTGTCCAAACAGATAGGAGTGCAGTGTTGTGTATTGTATGTGTCATGTGTGACAAACTGGATGGTAGAGTGGTAAAGAGTGTCACGTTTGGAAAGTGTACCTTTTGCACTCTATAGCTTACACACTTCAACCAGGGAGAGGGTTGTAGCCTTTAGCCTAAACACTTCATCCTTGGAGAGCGCAGTAGCCCACAGACTACATAGCCTACTTACACCAAGTGTAGGGGGGAGAATTCTTCTGGAAACTGTGAGGTGTAGAGAGAAACAAAAGTTGTGAGTGTTCTTCATAGATAGTTGAATTATCAAGAAGTCCCCGCATTGAGACTTGATGGTGAAGGTGGGCCTTCCAGGCAGATGGAAGGCCTGGAGAATGATCATGTGGCATGTAGACATGCAGAGAAATAGTTCCTAAAACATATGTACCAAAATATAATAAATGTAATGATATTCTAAAAAGGACCTGACTCTCACTTGACGCTGTCAGATGGATTGAATGTGAATGCAGTTGTATAATGATGATGATGATGATGATCATGGTGATGATGATACTGTTGCATGAATTTGACCTGATTCACCTGGTCAGGCGACATAGATGCTCACATGCATAGCTCCAATGTAGCTATGGCGTGTTTTGCCCGTTGGCTTTGATGCGTTCATTGTGCTTGGCCCCGTTATTGCTGCTTGCAGCTATATTTAGGGGCCAAGCCCCGAAGGGGGCGAAGCCCTATTGTAATTGATGGTATTATTATTATTATTATTATTATTATTATTTATCTGCCATGGAAGTCTATGGCAGGCCCTATAACCGACTGGTCGCTTTTTACGAAAATCGGCAGAGTCATAGAGGCTTAGGCCCCGCAGCAGTGGAGCAAGTCTCACATCGATTGGCCAAAAGGGGGCGCTATAGCAGCCGACTGAAGTTGCGAACTTTGAACAGGCATATCTCAGGCCCCGTTTGACCTACAGACATGACAATTTGCACACATATGTCTCTCCTCATGACGAACAAATTTGCCTCAAGGACCCATAACTTCCGGTTATATAGATTTTCCGCCATTTTGAATTTTTTGAAAAACGCTTAAAATCTATCTCCTCCTAGAGACTTTGACCAATCTGCATGATACTGGGTACACACAATCTAAGGACCGATATCTATAATTCCATCTCGGCAAAAGTAGAAAAAGTTACATTTAACAGCAACTATGAGCCAATGAAAATGGCATGGGGCGTGGCTTTTCACATAAAGGGGTATACTTTCTTAAGGGTTGTGCAGAACACCACGCCACTTGGTAGACATCTGTGCAGATATAACCTGAGGCGGCCACTGCATTATTGGCCCAATCAAACCAAATGGGGGCGCTAGAGAGCTCATTTTCAGTTTAGGCCTAACCGCCATGCAGAGCTTTCCGAACCATGGTACAGTGGTACCAGGGTATGTCTAATGGTCACTGGAGAAAGAAGAGCCTGATTGGCCACAGGGTGGCGCTATTACAAGCCAAAATACATAAAAGGGGATAAAATGCAAACTTTGAATGGTCATATGTCATGCCCCGTTGGAGCTAGAGTCAGGACGCTTTGGAGGCATATATGTCTCATCAGGGTAAACAAATTTGCCTCAAGGAGCCATAACTTCGGATTATGTTAATTTGCAACAATTTTGCATTTTTTTAAAAACACTTGAAATCTATCTCCTCCTAGGAAGTTTTGTCAATCTACATGAAGCACAGTATATAGAATCTAGCAATGAATATCTAAAGTTCCATCTCGGCATAATTTAGAAAACACAATGAAAATAGCCACTGTGAGCATATGAATATTGCAGAGGGTGTGGCTTTTCACAAAAAGGCAGATAACTTCTGAAGGAATGCATGGAACATCACAAAACGTTGTGGTCATATCAACAATGTCAGCCCAAGGCAAAGCCTCCATTACTGGCCAGAATAAACTGAATGGGGGCGCTAGAGAGCTCATTTCCTGTTGAGGCCTAACCACTTGGATGGTATTTCCGAAAACAGATATAGTAGTACCAGAGCATATGTTGAGGTAACTGAAGAAATATGAAGCAGTTAGGCCAAAGGGTGGTGCTATAACGAGCCAAAATTCTTAAAAGTGGCTTAAACGCAATTGATTGCTGTAGCGCCCCCCGTGGCTAAATGGGGTTCATAATGCTTGTATGGGTCGCGGATGGCATGCTCTACAACTTACTAATCGGGCACAACACTGTCAGATTACATTTTGATGTTTATATAAGCATTGGCTTTGATGCGTTCATTGTGCTTGGCCCCGTTATTGCTGCTTGCAGCTATATTTAGGGGCCAAGCCCCGAAGGGGGCGAAGCCCTATTGTAATTGATGGTATTATTATTATTATTATTATTTATCTGCCATGGAAGTCTATGGCAGGCCCTATAACCGACTGGTCGCTTTTTACGAAAATCGGCAGAGTCATAGAGGCTTAGGCCCCGCAGCAGTGGAGCAAGTCTCACATCGATTGGCCAAAAGGGGGCGCTATAGCAGCCGACTGAAGTTGCGAACTTTGAACAGGCATATCTCAGGCCCCGTTTGACCTACAGACATGACGATTTGCACACATATGTCTCTCCTCATGACGAACAAATTTGCCTCAAGGACCCATAACTTCCGGTTATATAGATTTTCCGCCATTTTGAATTTTTTGAAAAACGCTTAAAATCTATCTCCTCCTAGAGACTTTGACCAATCTGCATGACATCCGGTACACACAATCTATGGAACAATATCTAAAATTCCATCTTGGCAAAAGTTGAAAAAGTTAAATATAACAGCAACTATGAGCCAATGAAATTTGCAGAGAGCGTGGCTTTTCACATAAAGGGGTATCATTTCTTAAGGGTTGTGCAGAACACCATGCCACTTTGTAGACATCTCTGCAGATATAACCTGAGGCGGCCACTGCATTATTGGCCCAAAATAACCAAATGGGGGCGCTAGAGAGCTCATTTTCATTTTAGGCCTAACCGCCATGCAGAGTTTTCCGAAAAACAGTACAGTGGTACCACGGTATGTCTAATGGTGACTGGAGAAAGAAGAGCCTGATTGGCCACATGGTGGTGCTATAACAAGCCAAAATACATAAAAGGGGCTAAAATGCAAACTTTGAACGGTCATATCTCATGCCCCGTTGGAGCTAGATTCTTGGATGCTTTGGAGGCATATATGTCTCATCAGGTTGAACAAATTTGCCTCAAAGAGCCATGACTTCAGATTATGTTAATTTGCAACAAATAAGCATTTTTGGAAAAACACTTGAAATCTATCTCCTCCTAGGAAGTTTTGTCAATCTACATGAGGCACAGGATATAGAATCTAGCAATGAATATCTAAAGTTCCATCTCGGCATAATTTAGAAAACGTGATGAAAATAGCCACTGTGAGCAACTGAATATTGCAGAGGGTGTGGCTTTTCACAAAAAGGCACATAACTTCTGATGGAATGCATGGAATACCACAAAACGTTGTGTTCATGTCAACAATGTCAGCCCAAGGCAAAGCCTCCATCACTGGCCAGAATAAACTGAATGGGGGCGCTAGAGAGCTCATTTCCTGTTTAGGCCTAACCGCTTGGATGGTATTTCCGAAAACAGATATAGTAGTACCAGAGCATATCTTGAGGTAACTGCAGAAATATGAAGCAGTTAGGCCAAAGGGTGGCGCTATAACAAGCCAAAATTCTTAAAAGTGGCTTAAACGCAATTGATTGCTGTAGCGCCCCCCGTGGCTAAATGGGGTTCATAATGCTTGTATGGGTAGCTGATGGCATGCTCTACAACTAACTAGTTGGGCACAACACTGTCAGATTACATTTTGATGTTTATATAAGCATTGTTGTGCAAAGGGAATCCCATTGCACTTTCATTGTATTTTCATTGCTAGAATTAAAGCAGTGTCGTTTCTTCTTCTATGAAGAATGTGCTTGTTTAACTGAAATCATAAAAATCACTACAATTGAATGCATATAGACTCCACTTTAGTTTGACAGTAGTCATTCAGGTCAATTGGATGGACATTACCTTACTTTAACTGTGAGACTTCTTAAACATTACAGACATGTCATTAGTAGCCTTGTAGGCTAGGTTTACTGCAACACGTTAAGAGCAAATCTTAGGTAATTGACACAATTCCAATCTCCCAGAAACACTATTATCAGCTATTTTATATATAACATACTTCACAGGAAAAGGGAGAGTAGGCAATAGACTACAGAATTATACCCAGGGAGAGGGTAGATTATTGATTGTTTTTGAATCTTCTAGATGCTGTAGGGTAGTTCCATTCTTCCCATTTCATCCCGGGAGAGGGTAGTAACTATTAGCCTAGGGAGAGTGGAGTAGTCTTTACCATACACATTTCATCTAGGGAAAGGGAATGGTCTATAGCATACATGCTTCATCCAGGGACATCGCAGTAGACCTTAGATTACATAGCCTACTTACACCAAATGTATGGGTGGGAGAGGGGCATTCTTCTGAAAACTGTGAGGTTAAGAGAGAAACAAGAATTGTGATTGTTGTTCATAGATTACTGAATTGTCAAGCTATCCCTGCAGTAATACTTGATTGTTAAGGTGGGTCTCCCAGGCAGATGGAAGGCCGGGAGAATGACCATGTGGGATGTACACATGCAGAGAAATAGGTCCTAAAAATGTGTCCCAAAATAGAAGAAATGTACTAAGATGCTTAAAAGGACCTGACACTCACTTGACATCATCAGATGAATTAAATGTGATTGTGGTTGTATGATGATGATGTTGCATGAATTTAACCTGATGTACCTAGTCAGGCAACACAGACAGTCACATGCATAGCTCAAATGTGGCTATGGCATGCTCTACAACTAACTAGTTGGGCACAACACTGTCAGATTACATTTTGATGTTTATATAAGCATTGTTGTGCAAAGGGAATCCCATTGCACTTTCATTGTATTTTCATTGCTAGAATTAAAGCAGTGTCGTTTCTTCTTCTATGAAGAATGTGCTTGTTTAACTGAAATCATAAAAATCACTACAATTGAATGCATATAGACTCCACTTTAGTTTGACAGTAGTCATTCAGGTCAATTGGATGGACATTACCTTACTTTAACTGTGAGACTTCTTAAACATTACAGACATGTCATTAGTAGCCTTGTAGGCTAGGTTTACTGCAACACGTTAAGAGCAAATCTTAGGTAATTGACACAATTCCAATCTCCCAGAAACACTATTATCAGCTATTTTATATATAACATACTTCACAGGAAAAGGGAGAGTAGGCAATAGACTACAGAATTATACCCAGGGAGAGGGTAGATTATTGATTGTTTTTGAATCTTCTAGATGCTGTAGGGTAGTTCCATTCTTCCCATTTCATCCCGGGAGAGGGTAGTAACTATTAGCCTAGGGAGAGTGGAGTAGTCTTTACCATACACATTTCATCTAGGGAAAGGGAATGGTCTATAGCATACATGCTTCATCCAGGGACATCGCAGTAGACCTTAGATTACATAGCCTACTTACACCAAATGTATGGGTGGGAGAGGGGCATTCTTCTGAAAACTGTGAGGTTAAGAGAGAAACAAGAATTGTGATTGTTGTTCATAGATTACTGAATTGTCAAGCTATCCCTGCAGTAATACTTGATTGTTAAGGTGGGTCTCCCAGGCAGATGGAAGGCCGGGAGAATGACCATGTGGGATGTACACATGCAGAGAAATAGGTCCTAAAAATGTGTCCCAAAATAGAAGAAATGTACTAAGATGCTTAAAAGGACCTGACACTCACTTGACATCATCAGATGAATTAAATGTGATTGTGGTTGTATGATGATGATGTTGCATGAATTTAACCTGATGTACCTAGTCAGGCAACACAGACAGTCACATGCATAGCTCAAATGTGGCTATGGCAGATGTTAGCCATGTTTCTGTTACACAAATGCAATCAGCATTCATAAAGAATTGATGTGTGTGTACATCTTTAAAGTGTGCTTCAAGACTCTGGATATTGTGTAGAGCCATTGTAAATGAACTGGCTTTTGTGGGAGTCAGTGTGTGAGAGGCATTTAGTGTAAAAAGTGACATAGGTAGAGAGGTGATAGTTGGAGAATGGTGCAAATGAGATTAAACTAGGGAATGTTATGACAGGTATGAAGGTTAGTTGTCCAAAGAGTAACAAGTGCAGTGGTGTGTATTGTATGTGGCATGGGTGACAAACTGGATGGTAGAGTGGTAAAGAGTATCAAGTTTGGAAAGTGTACCTTTTGCAGTATATAGCTTACACACTTCAACCAGGGAGAGGGTTTTAGCCTTTAATCTAAACACTTCATCCTGGGAGAGCATAGTAGCCCACACACTACATAGCCTACTTACACCAAGTGAAGGGGGGGGGCATTCTTCTGAGAACTGTGAGGTTTAGAGAGAAACAAGAGTTGTGAGTTGTTCACAGATAGATGAATTATCAAGCAATCCCCACACTGAGACTTGATGCTAAAGGTGGGTCTCCCAGGCAGAGGGAAGGCCTGGAGAATGATCATGTGGCATGTAGACATGCAGAGAAATAGGTCCTAAAATATGTCCCAAAATAGAATAAATGTAATGAGATTCAAAAAAGGACCCGACTCTGCCTTGACGCTGTCAGATTAATTGATTGTGAATGCAGTTGTATAATGATGATGATGATGATCATGGTGATGATGATACTGTTGCATGCATTTGACCTGATTCACCTGGTCAGGCGACATAGATGCTCACATGCATAGCTCCAATGTAGCTATGGCGTGTTTTCCTCGTTGGCTTTGATGCGTTAGTTGCGCTTGGCCCCGTTATTGCTGCTTGCAGCTATATTAAAGCTTGTAATTGAAAAGCTAATCATTTGAAATGACTTTAAAACCTAAACCTACTGGTCGCTTTTTACGAAAATGTGCATAGTAGTAGAGGGTCATGCCAAGATGCCCTGGACCGGAATATACATGGATCGGCCAAAGGGGGGCGCCATAGCAATTGATTGAATTTGAAAACTTTGAACAGGCATATCTCATGCCCCGTTTGACCTACAGTGGTGACACTTTGCACACATATTCCTCTCCTCACAATGAACAAATGCACCCCGGGGTTGCATTACTTCCGGTTATGTAGATTTTTGGCTATCTAGCATTTTTTGAAAAGCGCTTAAAATCTATCTCCTCCTAGAAAGGTTCACCGATTCAGATGGCACACGGTACAAAGAATCTAGGGACCAATATCTAAAGTTCCATCTCGGCACATTTTGGAAAAGTTGAATAAAACAGAAACTATGAGCCAATGAACATTGCAGAGGGTGTGGCTTTTCAAATAAAGGGTTATGATTATTGAAGGCTTGTAAAGAATAACACAAAAACGTATAGACATGTCCCTATATACATCCAGAGGTTTGCTTTGCATTATTGGCCCGATCAATTCAAAGGGGGGCGCTAGAGAGCTCATTTCCGGTTAAGGCATGACCACTATGCTGATTTTTCCGAAACCGGGTCCAGTGGCAGCAGAGCACTCCTAATGGCCACTGGAGAAAGATGAAGCAAATGGGCCACAGGGTGGCGCTATAACAAGCCAAAATTCTTAACAGTTGCTAAAACGCAATCTATTGCTGTAGCGCCCCCTGTGGTCAGATGGAGTTCATCCTGCTTTTATGGGTAGACCATGTCCTGCTCTACAACTCCCTCATTGGATGCGAAATTGTCAGATTACATTTTGATGTCAATATAAGCATTTTTGTACAACAACACCCCCATTGCGCTTTCATCGTATTTTCATAGATATCAATGGCTAGTGGTAGCTCAATGGTAGCTCAATGTGGCTATGGTTTGTTTCGCTTGTTGGCTTTGATGCTTAATGGCTTGGCCCCGTTCATTGCTGCTTGCAGCTATATTTAGGGGCCAAGCCCCAAAGGGGCGAAGACCCTATTGTTATTGTAAGTATTATTATTATTATTATTCCGCCATGGGAGTCTATGGCAGGCCCTATAACCGACTGGTCGCTTTTTACGGAAATCGGCAGAGTCATAGAGGCTTAGGCCCCGCAGCAGTGGAGCAAGTCTCACATCGATTTGCCAAAAGGGGGCGCTATAGCAGCTGACTGAAGTTGCGAACTTTGAACAGGCATATCTCAGGCCCCGTTTGACCTACAGACATGACAATTTGCACACATATGTCTCTCCTCATGACGAACAAATTTGCCTCAAGGACCCATAACTTCCGGTTATATAGATTTTCCGCCATTTTGAATTTTTTGAAAAACGCTTAAAATCTATCTCCTCCTAGAGACTTTGACCAATCTGCATGATACTGGGTACACACAATCTAAGGACCGATATCTATAATTCCATCTCGGCAAAAGTAGAAAAAGTTACATTTAACAGCAACTATGAGCCAATGAAAATGGCATGGGGCGTGGCTTTTCACATAAAGGGGTATACTTTCTTAAGGGTTGTGCAGAACACCACGCCACTTGGTAGACATCTGTGCAGATATAACCTGAGGCGGCCACTGCATTATTGGCCGAATCAAACCAAATGGGGGCGCTAGAGAGCTCATTTTCAGTTTAGGCCTAACCGCCATGCAGAGCTTTCCGAAACACGGTACAGTGGTACCAGGGTATGTCTAATGGTCACTCGAGAAAGAAGAGGCTGATTGGCCACAGGGTGGCGCTATAACAAGCCAAAATACATAAAAGGGGCTAAAATGCTAACTTTGAAAGGTCATATCTCATGCCCCGTTGGAGCTAGAGTCATGACGCTTTGGAGGCATATATGTCTCATCAGGTTGAACAAATTTGCCTCATAGAGCCATAACTTCAGATTATGTTAATTTGCAACAATTTTGCAATTTTAGAAAAACACTTAAAATCTATCTCCTCCTAGAAAGTTTTGTCAATCTACATGAAGCACAGTAGGTAGAATCTAGCAATGAATATCTAAAGTTCCATCTCGGCATAATTTAGAAAACTTGATGAAAAGAGCCACTATGAGCAATTGAATATTGCAGAGGGTGTGGCTTTTCACAAAAAGGCACATAACTTCTGATGGAATGCATGGAATACCACAAAACGTTGTGTTCATGTCAACAATGTCAGCCCAAGGCAAAGCCTCCATCACTGGCCAGAATAAACTGAATGGGGGCGCTAGAGAGCTCATTTCCTGTTTAGGCCTAACCGCTTGGATGGTATTTCCGAAAACAGATATAGTAGTACCAGAGCATATCTTGAGGTAACTGAAGAAATATGAAGCAGTTAGGCCAAAGGGTGGCGCTATAACAAGCCAAAATTCTTAAAAGTGGCTTAAACGCAATTGATTGCTGTAGCGCCCCCCGTGGCTAAATGGGGTTCATAATGCTTGTATGGGTAGCTGATGGCATGCTCTACAACTAACTAGTTGGGCACAACACTGTCAGATTACATTTTGATGTTTATATAAGCATTGTTGTGCAAAGGGAATCCCATTGCACTTTCATTGTATTTTCATTGCTAGAATTAAAGCAGTGTCGTTTCTTCTTCTATGAAGAATGTGCTTGTTTAACTGAAATCATAAAGATCACTACAATTGAATGCATATAGACTCCACTTTAGTTTGACAGTAGTCATTCAGGTCAATTGGATGGACATTACCTTACTTTAACTGTGAGACTTCTTAAACATTACAGACATGTCATTAGTAGCCTTGTAGGCTAGGTTTACTGCAACACGTTAAGAGCAAATCTTAGGTAATTGACACAATTCCAATCTCCCAGAAACACTATTATCAGCTATTTTATATATAACATACTTCACAGGAAAAGGGAGAGTAGGCAATAGACTACAGAATTATACCCAGGGAGAGGGTAGATTATTGATTGTTTTTGAATCTTCTGGATGCTGTAGGGTAGTTCCATTCTTCCCATTTCATCCCGGGAGAGGGTAGTAACTATTAGCCTAGGGAGAGTGGAGTAGTCTTTACCATACACATTTCATCTAGGGAAAGGGAATGGTCTATAGCATACATGCTTCATCCAGGGACATCGCAGTAGACCTTAGATTACATAGCCTACTTACACCAAATGTATGGGTGGGAGAGGGGCATTCTTCTGAAAACTGTGAGGTTAAGAGAGAAACAAGAATTGTGATTGTTGTTCACAGATTACTGAATTGTCAAGCTATCCCTGCAGTAATACTTGATTGTTAAGGTGGGTCTCCCAGGCAGATGGAAGGCCGGGAGAATGACCATGTGGGATGTACACATGCAGAGAAATAGGTCCTAAAAATGTGTCCCAAAATAGAAGAAATGTACTAAGATGCTTAAAAGGACCTGACACTCACTTGACATCATCAGATTAATTAAATGTGATTGTGGTTGTATGATGATGATGTTGCATGAATTTAACCTGATGTACCTAGTCAGGCAACACAGACAGTCACATGCATAGCTCAAATGTGGCTATGGCAGATGTTAGCCATGTTTCTGTTACACAAATGCAATCAGCATTCATAAAGAATTGATGTGTGTGTACATCTTTAAAGTGTGCTTCAAGACTCTGGATATTGTGTAGAGCCATTGTAAATGAACTGGCTTTTGTGGGAGTCAGTGTGTGAGAGGCATTTAGTGTAAAAAGTGACATAGGTAGAGAGGTGATAGTTGGAGAATGGTGCAAATGAGATTAAACTAGGGAATGTTATGACAGGTATGAAGGTTAGTTGTCCAAAGAGTAACAAGTGCAGTGGTGTGTATTGTATGTGGCATGGGTGACAAACTGGATGGTAGAGTGGTAAAGAGTATCAAGTTTGGAAAGTGTACCTTTTGCAGTATATAGCTTACACACTTCAACCAGGGAGAGGGTTTTAGCCTTTAATCTAAACACTTCATCCTGGGAGAGCATAGTAGCCCACACACTACATAGCCTACTTACACCAAGTGAAGGGGGGGGGGATTCTTCTGAGAACTGTGAGGTTTAGAGAGAAACAAGAGTTGTGAGTTGTTCACAGATAGATGAATTATCAAGCAATCCCCACACTGAGACTTGATGCTAAAGGTGGGTCTCCCAGGCAGATGGAAGGCCTGGAGAATGATCATGTGGCATGTAGACATGCAGAGAAATAGGTCCTAAAATATGTCCCAAAATAGAATAAATGTAATGAGATTCAAAAAAGGACCCGACTCTCACTTGACGCTGTCAGATTAATTGATTGTGAATGCAGTTGTATAATGATGATGATGATGATCATGGTGATGATGATACTGTTGCATGAATTTGACCTGATTCACCTGGTCAGGCGACATAGATGCTCACATGCATAGCTCCAATGTAGCTATGGCGTGTTTTCCTCGTTGGCTTTGATGCGTTAGTTGCGCTTGGCCCCGTTATTGCTGCTTGCAGCTATATTTATTATTATTCCGCCATGGGTGTCTATGCAAGGCCCTATAACCGACTGGTCGCTTTTTACGAAAAATAGGCAGAGTCATAGAGGCTTAGGCCCCGCAGCAGTGGAGCAAGTCTCACATTGATTGGCCAAAAGGGGGCGCTATAGCAGCCGACTGAAGTTGCGAACTTTGAACAGGCATATCTCAGGCCCCGTTTGACCTACAGACATGACACTTTGCACACATATGTCTCTCCTCATGATGAACAAATTTGCCTCAAGGACCCATAACTTCCGGTTATATAGATTTTCCGCCATTTTGAATTATTTGAAAAACGCTTAAAATCTATCTCCTCCTAGAGACTTTGACCAATCTGCATGAAATCAGGTACACACAATCTAGGTACCATTATGTAAAATTCCATCTCAGCAAAAGTTTAAAAAGTTAAATTTAACAGCAACTATGAGCCAATGAAAATGGCATAGGGCGTGGCTTTTCACATAAAGTGGTATACTTTCTTAAGGGTTGTGCAGAACACCACGCCACTTATTAGACATCTGTGCAGATATAACCTGAGGCGGCCACTGCATTATTGGCCCAATCAAACCAAATGGGGGCGCTAGAGAGCTCATTTTCAGTTTAGGCCTAACCGCCATGCAGAGCTTTCCGAACCATGGTACAGTGGTACCAGGGTATGTCTAATGGTCACTGGAGAAAGAAGAGCCTGATTGGCCACAGGGTGGCGCTATTACAAGCCAAAATACATAAAAGGGGATAAAATGCAAAGTTTGAATGGTCATATGTCAT
>NW_028176533.1:5000-7500 GCF_949987555.1 Borostomias antarcticus | reverse complement strand
CTCGGATGAAGAGAGAGCATATGGGCTTGGCCACCTGCTATGTTCTCTCCTTTACCATCGAGCATGTGTGTGTGTGTGTGTGTGTGTGTGTGTGTGTGTGTGTGTGTGGGTGTGTGTGTGTGTGTGTGTGTGTGTGTGTGTGTGTGTGTGTGTGTGAGGAAGTACTTTACTACCCCAGATCAAAGGGCTCGTCTCCCTCTGCCTGCTGTCTGCCTTACTGTAATTACCCAATAAACACACACACACATACAGACACACAAGCACACACCCTTGCCTTTTACTAGTCTGTACTATGATGTTGTACCCTTTGTTATCCTGTGTGTGTGTGTGTGTGTGTGTGTGTGTGTGTGTGTTTACAGCAGTTTTAATAGCTGCTGAGTCGTGAGGCAGCACTGTTATGACTGTCACTGTGACCAGAGACAGCATGACAGAGGAGAGAGAGGGGGGGGGGGGAGATAGAGGGGGAGAGAGCTAGAGAGAAAGAGAGAGGGAGAGAAAGGGCCAATCCCAATACCCCCCCTTAGCCCTAGCCCCTAGTTTTGGAGAGCCCTCGACTGGGAAGTGGCCCTTCAGAACGGAGCCACAAGGGATTGTGGTTTAAATCTTTACCCAAGAAATGGGACATTAGTCGCTATGTCTTCAATCAGAATTTTATTATTGCCTGATTTTCTGTGGAGTCCCTGGGATTTTGGAAAAGGTCACATATTTTCTAAACTGCCATCCCTCTTCCAATTCTCACAGCTCATACACATATTATATATCAAAACGTTCACACGACTCTTGGGATTCATAAAATCAAAAAAGCTAAGCTCTCTGATGTATATTTGTCACTGTGTGACAGTTCGAATGATGACTCCCCGCCTCCATTGAAACCGATGGAGCCACACTCTAACCTGACGCAGAAAATGACTGAAACGATTTTGTGTTTGTAACTCGTCACCTCTCCTACACTTTTGAAGACAGAAGGACATATTATACCTCGAAATGTTTGTGTGATTGTCTGGATTCTATAGAAGTAAATAGTTACGCTCTGCTATGTGTACTTTTCGCCATGTGCCGATTTAAACGACGACTCAACCGAGAGGAAGCGACCCTTCCAGCTGACATTAATTAAGTGCTCAGGACTCAGACCCAGATTGGGATTCAGCTAATAGGGTTAGCGAAGGCTAACATGCCTTGTGGACTAGGGTGATGCACCTACGCAGCATCTGGCGTAGCACAGTGGTTAGCATGTCGGCCTAGCAAGCAGCAGGTAAAGAGATCGAATCCCGTTCAACCATATGTCTGACTTTCGAAATTCTCGGGACCATCCTTGTCAAACGTCAGTCTGGCTGATTCCTTGGCTGCTTGCGGCTAACCTGCTTGGCCCCCACGTCCCTGCTTGCAGGTATATTTCCCCATGGTTTTTCAAGGCAGCTATTTTTCACATCACTGCCTCGGTTCTCAAAGCATTGTGTGAGTTTTCATCTACCCCTCGGTTTCAAGTCAGCATCTGAAAACCCTCGTTTTGGAGGGCTGTTTGAACGTCCACTAGCTCTCGATATGCCCCCTAGCCCTCGAAGCTAAAAGGAATGGGACACACTACCCTACGCGTGAACGGGGTAGGGCCAAGGGCTAGGGCTAAGGGGGGGGTATTCGGATTGGGCCAAAGAGAGAGAGGGAGAGAAAGAGGGAGGGAGGGAGAGAGAGAGATGATGTTGGAGATGATGCTGTTCTGGAACCCTGGGTGGCACTCTCCTCTCATTGGTCCTCTCACAGTAGTGTTTCCATGGAGACCTTGATGCCTCCAGACATGAGTAAGCGCCACCAGAGCGAGAGGACGTTGGTACACACACACACACACACACACACACACCCATGTAAGGACCTGAACGTGTGTTGAATTTCAATGTGTTACCGCATTCAACCCATTCAGTTAACACTCACTCCCAGTACAGTACCACACACATGTACGCACACACACATACACGCACGCACACACACACACACACACACGCATACGTGCGTACGACAGCAACATACACCCACTCACTCATCCCAATCAAAAGGGGTGATGTAGCATAACAAATTCAATTACTGCTCTTCTCTTAATTAGCTGTTTTAATGAAGAGAGGAGGTGAGAGAGAGGGAGACGGGAGAGAGAGGGGGAGAGCAGGAGAGAGGAAGAGAGAGATAGAGAGGCGTAGAGAGAGAAAGATAAAGTGTGAGAGGGAAGGGGAGAGAGGGGCAGTTGGAGAGAGAGAGAGAGAGAGAGAGAGAGAGAGAAAGTAAGGTGATGATGTGAGAAAGAGAGAATGCTGAGAGAGAAAATTATGACAGGTTATGTTTTACTTATTAAGAAAGAGGGATGGAGAGAGAGAGAGGGATGGAGAGAGAGAGGGAGAGGAGAGAGAGGGATGAGAGAGATGGATGGAGAGGGAGAGATGGAGGGGAGAGGGAGAGGGATGGAGAGAGAGATGGAGAGGAGAGAGAGAGGGATGGAGAGAGAGATGGAGAGAAG
>NW_028176534.1:65000-69000 GCF_949987555.1 Borostomias antarcticus | reverse complement strand
ATGGTTGCATAGATAGATAGATAGATAGATAGATAGATAGATAGATAGATAGATAGATAGATAGATAGATAGATAGATAGATAGATAGATAGATAGATAGATTTTAGTGTCAGAGCACTTAATATTTATTGATTGCTGTCGGGATGTAATCAGAATTGTCGCGCTCGGGAATCATTTGGTGATGTATAGATAGATAGATAGATAGATAGATAGATAGATAGATAGATTGATAGATTGATAGATAGATAGATAGACACAGCAGCCAATGAGACTGTTCCTACACAGCATCCAATGACACTGTTCCTACACAGCAGCCAATGAAGATGTTCCTACACAGCAGCCAATGAGGATGTTCCTACACAGCAGCCAATGAAAATGTTCCTACACAGCAGCCAGATTGTGACATCACAGAGCATCCCTGTGATGTCGTCCAGGAAGGGTATAAAAGGGGGCCGCGCCAACCCTGAGAGTCACTAGATAGATAGAGATAGAGACATAGAGATAGATAGATAGATAGATAGATAGATAGATAGATAGATAGATAGATAGATAGATAGATAGATAGATAGATAGATAGATAGATAGATAGATAGATAGATAGATAGATAGATAGATAGATAGATAGATAGATTTTAGTGTCAGAGCACTTAATATTTATTGATTGCTGTCGGGATGTAATGAGAATTGTCGCGCTCGGGAATCATTTGGTGATGTATAGATAGATAGATAGATAGATAGATAGATAGATAGATAGATAGATAGATAGATAGATAGATGGATGGATGGATGGATGGATGGATGGATGGATGGATGGATGGATGGATGGATAGATAGATAGATAGATAGATAGATAGATAGATAGATAGATAGATAGATAGATGGATGGATGGATGGATGGATGGATGGATGGATGGATGGATGGATGGATGGATGGATAGGTAGGCAGGTAGGTAGGTAGGTAGGTAGGTAGGTAGGTAGGTAGATAGATAGATAGATAGATAGATAGATAGATAGATAGATAGATAGATAGATAGATAGATAGATAGATAGATAGATAGATAGATAGATAGATAGATAGATAGATAGATTTTAGTGTCAGAGCACTTAATATTTATTGATTGCTGTCGGGATGTAATGAGAATTGTCGCGCTCGGGAATCATTTGGTGATGTATAGATAGATAGATAGATAGATAGATAGATAGATAGATAGATAGATAGATAGATAGATAGATGGATGGATGGATGGATGGATGGATGGATGGATGGATGGATGGATGGATAGATAGATAGATAGATAGATAGATAGATAGATAGATAGATAGATAGATAGATAGATAGACACAGCAGCCAATGAGACTGTTCCTACACAGCATCCAAAGACACTGTTCCTACACAGCAGCCAATGAAGATGTTCCTACACAGCAGCCAAGGAGGATGTTCCTACACAGCAGCCAATGAAAATGTTCCTACACAGCAGCCAGATTGTGACATCACAGAGCATCCCTGTGATGTCGTCCAGGAAGGGTATAAAAGGGGGCCGCGCCAACCCTGAGAGTCACTAGATAGATAGAGATAGAGACATAGAGATAGATAGATAGATAGATAGATAGATAGATAGATAGATAGATAGATAGATAGATAGATAGATAGATGGTTGAATAGATAGATAGATAGATAGATAGATAGATAGATAGATAGATAGATAGATAGATAGATAGATAGATAGATAGATAGATAGATAGATAGATAGATAGATAGATAGATAGATTTTAGTGTCAGAGCACTTAATATTTATTGATTGCTGTCGGGATGTAATGAGAATTGTCGCGCTCGGGAATCATTTGGTGATGTATAGATAGATAGATAGATAGATAGATAGATAGATAGATAGATAGATAGATAGATAGATAGATAGATAGATAGATAGATAGATAGATAGATAGATAGATTGATAGATTGATAGATAGATAGATAGATAGACACAGCAGCCAATGAGACTGTTCCTACACAGCATCCAATGACACTGTTCCTACACAGCAGCCAATGAAGATGTTCCTACACAGCAGCCAATGAGGATGTTCCTACACAGCAGCCAATGAAAATGTTCCTACACAGCAGCCAGATTGTGACATCACAGAGCATCCCTGTGATGTCGTCCAGGAAGGGTATAAAAGGGGGCCGCGCCAACCCTGAGAGTCACTAGATAGATAGAGATAGAGCCATAGAGATAGATAGATAGATAGATAGATAGATAGATAGATAGATAGATAGATAGATAGATAGATAGATAGATAGATAGATAGATAGATAGATAGATAGATAGATAGATAGATAGATAGATAGATAGATAGATAGATTTTAGTGTCAGAGCACTTAATATTTATTGATTGCTGTCGGGATGTAATGAGAATTGTCGCGCTCGGGAATCATTTGGTGATGTATAGATAGATAGATAGATAGATAGATAGATAGATAGATAGATAGATAGATAGATAGATTTTAGTGTCAGAGCACTTAATATTTATTGATTGCTGTCGGGATGTAATGAGAATTGTCGCGCTCGGGAATCATTTGGTGATGTATAGATAGATAGATAGATAGATAGATAGATAGATAGATAGATAGATAGATAGATAGATAGATAGATAGATGGATGGATGGATGGATGGATGGATGGATGGATGGATGGATGGATGGATGGATGGATAGATAGATAGATAGATAGATAGATAGATAGATAGATAGATAGATAGATAGATAGATAGATAGATAGATAGATAGATGGATGGATGGATGGATGGATGGATGGATGGATGGATGGATGGATGGATGGATAGGTAGGTAGGCAGGTAGGTAGGTAGGTAGGTAGGTAGGTAGGTAGATAGATAGATAGATAGATAGATAGATAGATAGATAGATAGATAGATAGATAGATAGATAGATAGATAGATAGATAGATAGATAGATAGATAGATAGATAGATAGATAGATAGATAGATAGATAGATTTTAGTGTCAGAGCACTTAATATTTATTGATTGCTGTCGGGATGTAATGAGAATTGTCGCGCTCGGGAATCATTTGGTGATGTATAGATAGATAGATAGATAGATAGATAGATAGATAGATAGATAGATAGATAGATAGATGGATGGATGGATGGATGGATGGATGGATGGATGGATGGATGGATGGATGGATGGATGGATAGATAGATAGATAGATAGATAGATAGATAGATAGATAGATAGATAGACACAGCAGCCAATGAGACTGTTCCTACACAGCATCCAAAGACACTGTTCCTACACAGCAGCCAATGAAGATGTTCCTACACAGCAGCCAAGGAGGATGTTCCTACACAGCAGCCAATGAAAATGTTCCTACACAGCAGCCAGATTGTGACATCACAGAGCATCCCTGTGATGTCGTCCAGGAAGGGTATAAAAGGGGGCCGCGCCAACCCTGAGAGTCACTAGATAGATAGAGATAGAGACATAGAGATAGATAGATAGATAGATAGATAGATAGATAGATAGATAGATAGATAGATAGATAGATAGATAGATAGATAGATAGATAGATAGATAGATAGATAGATAGATAGATAGATAGATAGATGGTTGAATAGATAGATAGATAGATAGATAGATAGATAGATAGATAGATAGATAGATAGATAGATAGATAGATAGATAGATAGATAGATAGATAGATAGATAGATAGATAGATAGATAGATAGATAGATAGATTTTAGTGTCAGAGCACTTAATATTTATTGATTGCTGTCGGGATGTAATGAGAATTGTCGCGCTCGGGAATCATTTGGTGATGTATAGATAGATAGATAGATAGATAGATAGATAGATAGATAGATAGATAGATAGATAGATAGATAGATAGATAGATAGATAGATAGATAGATAGATTGATAGATTGATAGATAGATAGATAGATAGATAGACACAGCAGCCAATGAGACTGTTCCTACACAGCATC
>NW_028176535.1:90000-107000 GCF_949987555.1 Borostomias antarcticus | reverse complement strand
CAGGATGTGTATGGTGTGCTGTGGTGTCCAAGAATCATATTGTGAGTGAGTAATCAGTTCTGACTATGTGTGTGTATTTATTGTGTTTTACTATGTGTACGTGTGTTCTTTTACAGGTCATGTATGTTGTTCTGTGGTTCCTGGAGGTCATGATGCAGGTGAGTAATCAGTTTTGGCTATGTGTCTGTAATTATTGTGTTAGTCTGTGTATATGTGTGTTCTTTTATAGTGTGTGTATGGTGTGTTATGGTTCCCGGGAGGTCATGAATGGGTGAGTGATGCATTGTGACTATGTGTACGTCTTTATAGCTTTGGGTTATGTGTATGCTTTTATACGAATTTGTATGATGTGTTGGGTACAGGCCCCCGAGGAGGGGGCTGTGACACAGGTCAGTGGTGTAATGTGATGTAGAGCTACTGTAGGAGGCTATGGGAAAGGGGGGGCACAGGGGTATAAGTGCTGTCAGGGGTTAGTAGTGGGGGTAAAACCATGCAGGGGGAGATGCCAGATCTCCCAAGTGCTGAGTAAAATAAGTGCTAGAAGTCAAATAAGTGCCATAAGAAGATAAAACATAAGTGCTATAAAACCATAAATACATGCATCCACACAATGATAAAAGGCATAAGAAAACATCACACATATGAATATAAAAGCATAAAAAACATAAATGTTAGTGGCCCCAGACATGGTAAGAGTGTAGGTAAACAGAGGGTTGTTGTTGTATTATGATGAGACCAGTTTGTATTCTTATTTTCCTGTTGTCACTTCCCCTCCCAGGGGGGCCTGTTGTATGTATGATTAGAGTTTTTCATTCAGACCTCCGGGTGTTATTGTTTGTAATGTTTCTATCCATCTGCGCTCCTGTGCCCTCCGTTGCCCCACCGTCCAGGAGGATTGTGCCTGAAGACCACAGATGGTGAGATGTGTGACGGTGTGTTCCTGAAAGTGTGTGATGAGGTGGGTGTCCAGTGTGCCTTTTTTGATGTTATACAGGTGTTGTTTGAGACGTGTGCTTATTGAGTGTGATGTTTCCCCTATATA
Source organism: Borostomias antarcticus (assembly GCF_949987555.1). Classification (NCBI taxonomy): domain Eukaryota; kingdom Metazoa; phylum Chordata; class Actinopteri; order Stomiiformes; family Stomiidae; genus Borostomias; species Borostomias antarcticus. The sequence goes on along the minus strand of NW_028176535.1, from coordinate 105,958 downwards.
GTGTTTGTGACAGAGTGTGCAGGTGATGATATAAACTACATTGGTTGTGTCCAGAGTGAGGAGGTTCCCTATTGGTGCAGAGGTGTGACTGTGTGGATTAGTGATGAATTTCCTAGGTCTAAAGTGTTCCTTAAGGGGTGTGGGTGATTTTATAGTGTTCCTGGTGAATTGTGCCTTGATGAGTATATCCTGTAGATTCTTGTTTTTCCGGTATGCTGTGATGAGTCTGTATGATTGGAGTGGTGTGTGTTCCTGCTGTGCTACCGTGAAGTTGTGTCTAAGTGCTGCGTGTAAAGCTGTCCTGCTGTGTGAAAAAGTGGCCACCAGGGGGATAAGTGTGGGCTGCTGGATAGAGGAGGACAATTGGGAAGTGTCTGGGTCCACTGAGGGGTCAGTCAGGTCCATTGATGTCCCGTGTACTGTCAGGTTCAGGTATGAGTCTGGGTCGTGGTTGCTGAGAGGGGGTGGGGTGGGGCGGGAAGGGGTGTGGCATAGGTAAGGGTCGTGGGGGAGGGGGGGCGGGGCAGGGTTAGGGTAAGGGGAGGAGGAGGGGGAGGGGAAGGGGGCGTGGCTTAGGGCCAGACCGTGAGTGTGCAGTCTGGTCTGGTTGGGGTGGTGAGGGGGGGAGGGGAGGACATTCTGTGGGTGAGAGGTGTTGGTGTGTGTGTGTGTATGTTGTGTCTCTGTGTGTATATGGGGGGTTGGCTGAGAGGGAGAGAGTGACGCCAGCGTGGTGTTCTTTATTGTCCTTAAAAATCTTTTGGAGTAATGTCTTTTTCTAAGTGCAGTGAAGAGTATGCCTATTGCTTCCTGTAAGTGCTGTTGTGTGGATGAGATTCTATGATACCGTATGATTTGTGATTTGATGATTCCTCTAAATGTATGCTTTGGGTGGTAACTGTGTTTATGTAGTAATGCGTGTGTGTCTGTGGGTTTGAAATATACTTTGGTCCTAAGTGTTTTGTGTGTGGGACTATGTGTATGGAAGTAAACTGTAGTGTCTAAAAAGTCAATGTTGTGTGTGTGTATAGTGTGTTTGATCTTGATGGATGCATGGTGGGTGTTCAGGGTGTTGATGAAGTCTGTAAATAAATCTAAGTGATGGGGCCAGATTCCTATGATGTCATCTAAAAACCGGTAGTACATGGTGGGTAGGTGTGTGCATTTTGCTAGCGCCTCTCTCTCCCACTCAGCCATGTATATGTTTGCGTAAGCGGGTGCGTATCTTTGGCCCATGGCCGTTCCCTGTACCTGTAGATATTGTTTATTGTCAAAAGTAAAGTTATTGCAGGTGAGACTAATTTCCAGTAGTGTTAGTAGTTCTTTATCCGGTCTGTGAATGTCTGGGTGACGTGAAAATGCTTTCTGTATTGCGGCTAGTCCGGCTTGTGTGTTAATATTAGTGTATAAACTATCGATATCTATAGTGAAGATGTATGCTTGGGAGGGAACGACCATGGACCTGATTTTATGTATGAAATCATATGTGTCCTTCAGGTAGCTGGGGTGTCTGCTGGAGAGGGGATTGAGGAAATGATCTATGTACTGTGAGATGTTGTTAGATTCGCTGCTGCAATCTGATACTATTGGCCGGCCAGGAGGAACCTCAAAGGGAATGGTCCATGTAGTTGGGTCTTTATGTATTTTTGGAAGTAGGTAAAAGAGTCTCTGTCGGGGTTGGTCTGGTCCCAGTAAGAAGTTATGTTGCTTGTATGTGATGTAACCGTGGCTGTAGATGGTGTGTAGTAGTTGTCTGAGTCTGGTCTGTGTCTGTTCTTGTATACTGTTATCTATGTGTTTGTAGTAAGTTGTGTTGGAGAGTTGCCTGTTGGCCTCTATTAAATACTGATATTTATCCATGATAATGATTTTGGAACCTTTATCTGCCGGTTTGATGACTATGTGTGGGTTGTTTTTAAGTTGGTTGATTGCTTCCCTCTCTATATGTGTGATGTTATCAGTCCGGTCTGGTGTGGGTAGATAGATCTGTAGTGTATGTATGTTGTTGTGTATAAGTCGCCTAATTGGTTTCCCCACCCGGGAGGATGCAGGCTCCCAGGTGGAGGGGTGTATGAATGGTGTGTGGTCGTCGTTCGTGTTGTATTTAAAATAGTCAGTTATTTTAAGTCGTCTGTGGTAGTGATGGATATCCCTCTGAAGTTCCTCCTGGTCAAAGCTGGTGGGTTGTGGGATGAAGCTCAATCCCCTCTCCAGTAGTTGAATTTGGGCAGGGGTGGGGTGGAAGGATTTAGAAAGGTTAAGGATGTTGGAGGGGGCTGTAAGGGAAAAGGGGTTGGGTCTATCGCCCTCCTCTGGTCCAGCAGTAGGTGAACCCAGAGTGGGGGAGGGGGGAGGGGGCGTGGTCCGGGTGGGCGGGGTTAGTGCACACCGTGGGTTAGAATGTATGTGTGGAGGGGTTAGTGGCTAGGGGGAGTGCAATTGTGTCCACCAGTGTCTGAGAATTTTAGATGCCGTTATGCCCGTCCAGTGTATATTGTCACCCTCTGTGAAAAACTGTTCCCGTGGAATGCATGTGAGGTGAGGGAATTTAGTCCGGATGTGCTCATTGAGTGTTTTGAGATTGTGTTTGTCCCGTGTGTCCAGGTGTTGTGAAAAATGTATGAGGGGGATGTATATGGTGGCGTTAGGAAAGATTTCCTGTGATTTTCTGTACATAGATGTGATTTGTTTACGGGTGGTCTTTTCGGCACTTGTATCCTTGTTGTTGAGGCCCACCGAGATGACAAGCAGCTCTACTGTGGGGTCAACGGGTGTTTTGGTGATGATGCCTTCCATGTGCCAGATTTTTGCCCCCGGGTAACTGTCTATTTGTAGTCTGTTGTGAAAGTATAGTGGTATTCTGTGAAGGTTGGAGTCGCCGATGATGAGATATGGTTTGTGAGCCTGAATGTTCCAATCCTGCACTTTTCTGGAGTCCCTTGCCTTGTGATAAACTGGTTTGCTTCCTGTGGGACACTGTAATGTGGGTGCTGTGATTGAGGTAGGAGTGTGTGTGTATGTAGCGTGTGCTGGCATGAGTGTGTGTGTGGGTGTATGTGTGTGTGTGGGCGTGTGTATGGGTGTGTGTGTGTGTGTGGGTGTAGATGCGCGTGTGTCCGTGTGTGTGTTTGTGGTTGTGTGTGCATTTGTATGTGTGTGTGTGGATGGTATGTGTGTGTTGTTATGTGTGGGTGTAGGTGTGTGTGTGTCTATGTGTGTGTTTGTGATTGCATGTGTGTTAGTATGTGGGCGTGTGAGGGGTGTGTGTGTGTTTGTATGTGTATGTGTGGAGGGTGTGTGTATGTTTCTATGTGTGGGTGTATTTACCAATGTGTGTGTGTCTGTGTCTGGGGCAGCGTCGGTTGGCAGGGAGAGTCCCCCAGGCAGGTTTTTGTTTGGCTCAGACTGGGCTGTACTGGGAGGTTTCCCTTTAATATGCCCCTTTGTCATCATGATGTTGGTTGCCATGGTGTTGCTCTGCCTGCTGGGGGAGCTCTCCCCCCTTCCGGCGCCGCCTGTAGATGTAAAAATATGTTGTGTGGTTAGTGGGGTGTGTTGTATGTTGGGTGTATTAAATACTGGTGTGTGCGTTATGTCTGCTGTGTACCTGTTAGTGCTTGATATGTCTGTTGCATTCTTTGTCCTCTGTCCTATAACCACCCGGGCCTCTAGGGGTCTCGGTGTGGGTCTGTGGCTGGGTGGTGATGTGTGTAAGGAGGGGGATGGGACAGGAAGGGGGGAGGAGGAGGAGCCATCAGGGGAGAAGGACAAGGAGAAATTAGCTGGGGGAATGGATAGGGGGGATAGAGAATGTATTGAAATGTTATGTAAATGTATGTTAGGGTCCAGTGTCTGAGGGGGAGTACCTGTGTTGGAGAATGAGTTGGGTGTGGAGGTTTGTGTGAGTGGTACGCGGGACTTAGGGGAAGAGGGGAATCCTCTCTCCTGCCCTTCTGTTTGGGGGAGAGAAGGTGAAGTGAGAGGGTGTTGTGACGGTGTGTTGGTATGTGCTGTAAGGGGCTGTGGAGTAAGGGAAGGGGTCTGTGAGATCAGTGTAGATGTTGGGTTAGGAGGGGAGGAGAGGAGGGAGGGGGGGAGGGAGGAGGGGAGGGAGGGGGGGAGGGAGGAAGGAGGGGAAGAGGTCAGGGGATCGTTGGGTAAGGTATGGGGGGAAGGGAGGGTAAGGGTCAGGGCTGGGATAGGAGGGATCAAGTCAGTCAGGTTGGGGTGGGGAGGGAGCTTGGTTATGGGTGGGTCGTGGGAGGGAGGGAGGAGAGTCAAGGTCGGGTTAGGAGGGGTCAGGTCAGTCTGGGTCAGGTGAGGGGAGGGCTTTACTCTAGGTGGGGTGCAAGGGGCAGGGGAGGTACGGGTCAAGACTGGGGTGGGAGGGGCTACGTCAGTCTGAGGGGAGTGAGGGGGAGACGTGACTGTAGGTAGGTCCTGGGGGGGAGGTGGGGGGGTAGGGTTTGGGGTCAGGGTGGGGAGGGACTGGTGGGGAGGGTCGTTACATTGGAAGCGGGGTGGGGGAGGTCGGGGTGGGGGGGGCCCACGCCTGCCCTGGTTAGGGTTGGCTGGGTGGGGTAGTACACCGCCCTGGGTGGGGTTGGTGATGATGTTGGTGGTGGGCCTGCCTCTGTTGGGCAGGCTGAGTCTCCCCCTCCTCTGCAGGGGTGGGAAATCCTCCGTGGAGAAGGACGGGATGGGATTTGGGTATGGGTGGTGGGTAGTCAGAGGGGCTAGGGTGGGGTGGGGGGCGGGACAAGGATACGGACCCGTGGTAGGGTGAGGGTAAGAGGGGTTAGGATGGAGGAGGGAGAGAGACATGGGTAATGGCGGTACTGAGTGGGTGGGCGGGGCCAGGGAGGGCAGGGGAACAGGGAGGGGAGGAGAGGGGAGAGGGAGGGGTATTGGGTTAGAGGGGATGAGAGGAATGGGAGGGGGAAGGGGGTTGGGATGAGCAGGAGGGGGAGAAGTAGATGTGTGTGCATGTGTGTGTGTATGTTGTGTTGCGTGTGTGATGGATGGAAGGACGTGTAAAAGTGTGTTGACCTGGTCTCTTGTAGTGTGGGTGAGTCGTTGGCCGTACCGCTTCTCAGCCCATCCCATTGCAATTTGCAGTGCTATATCATTCCTTAACTGTGGCGGCTGTGTGAGAGAGGTGATAGTAGATTGGTAATGTAATTGAAGAATACCCATAATGCTATTCAACCAGGTTTTTGTACACCCAGTGACCTGTATGTATGTGGCTTCTGTGGGTGCTGCAGGTTTGATGAAATCAGTCAATCTATTGATCTGTCTCACCATGCCCGGGGGGTGAATATGTTCCTCCACCGCCCTATCTGCTACCCCCTTGTGGTGAACTGCTTGTATTAGTTTAAAGTATGTTTTTGCTTGCTTCCTAGTGTCTGCATCCGGTTCGTGGCCTAGTGGTGGTGCATATGTGATGAGTCTATCCCTAATGTTTGTGTGTCTAGGTGGTGCCTGTTCATGGTTCCTATATGTGGTGTATGCTTGTCTAGGTTGTGTGTAGTAGTTGTGTGGTGTGTGTCTGGGTGCATCTATTTGGTGTTGTATGTATCCAGTGGTGTAGTGTGGGGGTCTGTAGTGTTGTTGCGGCCTACTATGTGTATATGCATTAAAATGTGTGGGGTGTATGTTTGGTGTGGGTAGGAGTGGGCGTGTGTGTCTGTATGTGTGTGTGTGTGAGATGGGCCCAGTGTTTGGTGCCCGTACATTTGCAACATTCACACTGCGATACATAATGCATAAAATATAATAACAATGAATTGGAGAGATTTGGACAGCAAGTCAAGATGTAGTGTTGGCTTGCTGTCCAAACACGCTCTTACCGCCGTCCTGTAGTCTACTGTGCTCCCGTGGTCCCTCTGCGCGCAGGCTCTGGACTGTCCCCCACTGGTCTGGATCCGGTGGTGAGGTTGTTCCTTGCGGATGACAAACTGGTGTACTGGTGTAGGTTAAGAAGATCCAGCCAGGGTAAAATGACAGTTCCAGGACCCCGGGCCCAATGGCCTGAGAGCTTTTTCAGTAATCCAAACAGTTAAAAAGCGGCAGAGCCTCTCCAATAAAATCAAAACTTTAATGTTAAAAGTAATAAAATAGCCAAATGGCTAGGATTAAGATCACAGTATAAATCTTGAAAAAGTAAAAAGGCTATCCCTGACGTTTCGCAGTGTTCCTGCTTCATCAGAGGGATACCAAACACTGGGCTGGATGATCTTTTAGTAGTCCAGGGAGGTGAGCGGTTGAACCCTCCCTCCCAGGTGTGGTGCTTATTGATTGGCCGGGTTATTAGGGTGAGTGTTTGTGATTGGTGGTGTGCCCTATGATGATATTTGAATTTTGGCGGGAAAACTGCTGGATGTGGGTGTATATTATGCTCCATATTTGTAAATCCTCTGTTTGTGTGTGTGAGCAAATGTTACAAAACAGGAGGGTATAATTCATATAAAAGAGATAAAAGCATATATAGAAAAGACAGGATATGTAAAATATATACAAGGGAAATGTTAAAATAAGAGGATAAAAGTGAACAAATGTAAAGTATAACAGGACTTTATTAAAGGTTTTATAGTGTTGTGAGTGTGATCCGCCGGGTATGGTGAGACAGGGCAAAGATTGTGTAGTGTATTGCAGTGTGTGTGTGCTTCTAAATGTGATGTGGTGGATTGCAATGGGGTGGGTGAGAAGGGGATCCGGTGGGATGTAATTATGTGTATGTATTTATTCCTTTTTAATCTATGTGTGTGTTTCTTATTCATTCTTGTAGGGTCCGTATGCTGTGGTTTCCTGAGGGGTCATGGTGTGGGTAAGTGATGTATTGTGACTATGTGTATGTACCTTAATGTTTCATTGTATGTGTGTACTTCCTTTTCAGGGTCTTATTGTATATTTCTTGAGTTTGTTTATGATGTGAATTGTAGTCTATGTGATGTTATTAATCCATTGTTCTAATGTGTGTGGATGGGTGGGAGGAGGGGAGGAGGGGGGAGGGAGGGGGGAGGGATGAATAGGAAGGGGTTGTTTTGGAAGGGGAGTTGATTTGGGGTCAGGGTCACTGTCCCATAATCCCCTAGGGGTCTAGGAGGGGGTAAAAAGATAGGGGTTATTTGGTGGAGGGACCTTGGTTAAGGTCAGGTAAAGGGTAGAGGGAGGTGTTAGGGTCAAGGGATATGGGTGGGGCTCAAATGGTCTAGGAGGGGAGGGGGGTTGGGAGGGGATAAAGGGGTTCAGGTTAGGTTCAGATGAGGAAAGGGGAGATTTAGGGTCAGGGTTAGGGTTTGGGTGGGGGGTAAGGTGTCTAGGGGGGGTTTTTTAGGGGGAGGGGGGTTGGGGTAGGGGGGTAAGGATTAGGGTCAGTTGAGGGGTGGGGAGGTTAGGGTCAGGGTAAGGGTTTGGGTAGGGGTAAGGTAGTGTACTAGGGGTCTAGGAGGGGATAAGGGGAGGGGAATTAGGGTAAGGGTCAAGATTAGGGTCAGGTAAGGGATGTGGAATTTAGGGTCAGGTTTGGGGTTTGGGTGGGGGTAGGGTAGTATACTAAGGGTCCAGGAGGGGGTAGGGGGAGGGGGGTTGGGGTGGGGAGGCTTAGGGTCAGGTGGGGGGCGGGGAGGTAGGGGACAGTGTTATGGGTGGGGCAGGGGGGAGGGGGGGAGGGAGGAGGGGAGAAGGGGGGGAGGGGGTAGGAGAGGGTGGGAGGGAGGGGGGGAGGGGGGGAGAAGGGGGGGAGGGGGTAGGAGAGGGTGGGAGGGAGGGGGGAATGGGGGTAGGAGTGGTATAGGAGGAGGACATTTGTGTTCTGTGTGTATCCATGGAGATGTATGTTATAATACCACACAGTAAGCAAGACACAGTAAACCACAGGCAAGGTTATCCAGACAGTAACAGTTTGGGTAATGTACAGTGATTGTAGGCTGGTCGTCATCTCGGTGGGCCCCCGACTGGGGGGGCGCGAGAGGCTGCACAGCAACGCAGATGGGTGGAAAAGGGGGGGGGGGGGGTTTTAAGATGAGTGTATCAGTGGTGGGGAGGAGAGGGAACAAAACGACGGCTCGGGCTGGGTTAGGTATTTGTGTTGGGTTGGGTTTGAAACGACTGGTGTGTCTGTGGTGCACTGGCCTGCCGCATTATTCCCTCCCCAATTATGTGTTATGTATTTACTATGGTTGACTATGTGTGTGCTCTTTAACAGGATGTGTATGGTGTGCTGTGGTGTCCAAGAATCATATTGTGAGTGAGTAATCAGTTCTGACTATGTGTGTGTATTTATTGTGTTTTACTATGTGTACGTGTGTTCTTTTACAGGTCATGTATGTTGTTCTGTGGTTCCTGGAGGTCATGATGCAGGTGAGTAATCAGTTTTGGCTATGTGTCTGTAATTATTGTGTTAGTCTGTGTATATGTGTGTTCTTTTATAGTGTGTGTATGGTGTGTTATGGTTCCCGGGAGGTCATGAATGGGTGAGTGATGCATTGTGACTATGTGTACGTCTTTATAGCTTTGGGTTATGTGTATGCTTTTATACGAATTTGTATGATGTGTTGGGTACAGGCCCCCGAGGAGGGGGCTGTGACACAGGTCAGTGGTGTAATGTGATGTAGAGCTACTGTAGGAGGCTATGGGAAAGGGGGGGCACAGGGGTATAAGTGCTGTCAGGGGTTAGTAGTGGGGGTAAAACCATGCAGGGGGAGATGCCAGATCTCCCAAGTGCTGAGTAAAATAAGTGCTAGAAGTCAAATAAGTGCCATAAGAAGATAAAACATAAGTGCTATAAAACCATAAATACATGCATCCACACAATGATAAAAGGCATAAGAAAACATCACACATATGAATATAAAAGCATAAAAAACATAAATGTTAGTGGCCCCAGACATGGTAAGAGTGTAGGTAAACAGAGGGTTGTTGTTGTATTATGATGAGACCAGTTTGTATTCTTATTTTCCTGTTGTCACTTCCCCTCCCAGGGGGGCCTGTTGTATGTATGATTAGAGTTTTTCATTCAGACCTCCGGGTGTTATTGTTTGTAATGTTTCTATCCATCTGCGCTCCTGTGCCCTCCGTTGCCCCACCGTCCAGGAGGATTGTGCCTGAAGACCACAGATGGTGAGATGTGTGACGGTGTGTTCCTGAAAGTGTGTGATGAGGTGGGTGTCCAGTGTGCCTTTTTTGATGTTATACAGGTGTTGTTTGAGACGTGTGCTTATTGAGTGTGATGTTTCCCCTATATAGTGTTTGTGACAGAGTGTGCAGGTGATGATATAAACTACATTGGTTGTGTCCAGAGTGAGGAGGTTCCCTATTGGTGCAGAGGTGTGACTGTGTGGATTAGTGATGAATTTCCTAGGTCTAAAGTGTTCCTTAAGGGGTGTGGGTGATTTTATAGTGTTCCTGGTGAATTGTGCCTTGATGAGTATATCCTGTAGATTCTTGTTTTTCCGGTATGCTGTGATGAGTCTGTATGATTGGAGTGGTGTGTGTTCCTGCTGTGCTACCGTGAAGTTGTGTCTAAGTGCTGCGTGTAAAGCTGTCCTGCTGTGTGAAAAAGTGGCCACCAGGGGGATAAGTGTGGGCTGCTGGATAGAGGAGGACAATTGGGAAGTGTCTGGGTCCACTGAGGGGTCAGTCAGGTCCGTTGATGTCCCGTGTACTGTCAGGTTCAGGTATGAGTCTGGGTCGTGGTTGCTGAGAGGGGGTGGGGTGGGGCGGGAAGGGGTGTGGCATAGGTAAGGGTCGTGGGGGAGGGGGGGCGGGGCAGGGTTAGGGTAAGGGGAGGAGGAGGGGGAGGGGAAGGGGGCGTGGCTTAGGGCCAGACCGTGAGTGTGCAGTCTGGTCTGGTTGGGGTGGTGAGGGGGGGAGGGGAGGACATTCTGTGGGTGAGAGGTGTTGGTGTGTGTGTGTGTATGTTGTGTCTCTGTGTGTATATGGGGGGTTGGCTGAGAGGGAGAGAGTGACGCCAGCGTGGTGTTCTTTATTGTCCTTAAAAATCTTTTGGAGTAATGTCTTTTTCTAAGTGCAGTGAAGAGTATGCCTATTGCTTCCTGTAAGTGCTGTTGTGTGGATGAGATTCTATGATACCGTATGATTTGTGATTTGATGATTCCTCTAAATGTATGCTTTGGGTGGTAACTGTGTTTATGTAGTAATGCGTGTGTGTCTGTGGGTTTGAAATATACTTTGGTCCTAAGTGTTTTGTGTGTGGGACTATGTGTATGGAAGTAAACTGTAGTGTCTAAAAAGTCAATGTTGTGTGTGTGTATAGTGTGTTTGATCTTGATGGATGCATGGTGGGTGTTCAGGGTGTTGATGAAGTCTGTAAATAAATCTAAGTGATGGGGCCAGATTCCTATGATGTCATCTAAAAACCGGTAGTACATGGTGGGTAGGTGTGTGCATTTTGCTAGCGCCTCTCTCTCCCACTCAGCCATGTATATGTTTGCGTAAGCGGGTGCGTATCTTTGGCCCATGGCCGTTCCCTGTACCTGTAGATATTGTTTATTGTCAAAAGTAAAGTTATTGCAGGTGAGACTAATTTCCAGTAGTGTTAGTAGTTCTTTATCCGGTCTGTGAATGTCTGGGTGACGTGAAAATGCTTTCTGTATTGCGGCTAGTCCGGCTTGTGTGTTAATATTAGTGTATAAACTATCGATATCTATAGTGAAGATGTATGCTTGGGAGGGAACGACCATGGACCTGATTTTATGTATGAAATCATATGTGTCCTTCAGGTAGCTGGGGTGTCTGCTGGAGAGGGGATTGAGGAAATGATCTATGTACTGTGAGATGTTGTTAGATTCGCTGCTGCAATCTGATACTATTGGCCGGCCAGGAGGAACCTCAAAGGGAATGGTCCATGTAGTTGGGTCTTTATGTATTTTTGGAAGTAGGTAAAAGAGTCTCTGTCGGGGTTGGTCTGGTCCCAGTAAGAAGTTATGTTGCTTGTATGTGATGTAACCGTGGCTGTAGATGGTGTGTAGTAGTTGTCTGAGTCTGGTCTGTGTCTGTTCTTGTATACTGTTATCTATGTGTTTGTAGTAAGTTGTGTTGGAGAGTTGCCTGTTGGCCTCTATTAAATACTGATATTTATCCATGATAATGATTTTGGAACCTTTATCTGCCGGTTTGATGACTATGTGTGGGTTGTTTTTAAGTTGGTTGATTGCTTCCCTCTCTATATGTGTGATGTTATCAGTCCGGTCTGGTGTGGGTAGATAGATCTGTAGTGTATGTATGTTGTTGTGTATAAGTCGCCTAATTGGTTTCCCCACCCGGGAGGATGCAGGCTCCCAGGTGGAGGGGTGTATGAATGGTGTGTGGTCGTCGTTCGTGTTGTATTTAAAATAGTCAGTTATTTTAAGTCGTCTGTGGTAGTGATGGATATCCCTCTGAAGTTCCTCCTGGTCAAAGCTGGTGGGTTGTGGGATGAAGCTCAATCCCCTCTCCAGTAGTTGAATTTGGGCAGGGGTGGGGTGGAAGGATTTAGAAAGGTTAAGGATGTTGGAGGGGGCTGTAAGGGAAAAGGGGTTGGGTCTATCGCCCTCCTCTGGTCCAGCAGTAGGTGAACCCAGAGTGGGGGAGGGGGGAGGGGGCGTGGTCCGGGTGGGCGGGGTTAGTGCACACCGTGGGTTAGAATGTATGTGTGGAGGGGTTAGTGGCTAGGGGGAGTGCAATTGTGTCCACCAGTGTCTGAGAATTTTAGATGCCGTTATGCCCGTCCAGTGTATATTGTCACCCTCTGTGAAAAACTGTTCCCGTGGAATGCATGTGAGGTGAGGGAATTTAGTCCGGATGTGCTCATTGAGTGTTTTGAGATTGTGTTTGTCCCGTGTGTCCAGGTGTTGTGAAAAATGTATGAGGGGGATGTATATGGTGGCGTTAGGAAAGATTTCCTGTGATTTTCTGTACATAGATGTGATTTGTTTACGGGTGGTCTTTTCGGCACTTGTATCCTTGTTGTTGAGGCCCACCGAGATGACAAGCAGCTCTACTGTGGGGTCAACGGGTGTTTTGGTGATGATGCCTTCCATGTGCCAGATTTTTGCCCCCGGGTAACTGTCTATTTGTAGTCTGTTGTGAAAGTATAGTGGTATTCTGTGAAGGTTGGAGTCGCCGATGATGAGATATGGTTTGTGAGCCTGAATGTTCCAATCCTGCACTTTTCTGGAGTCCCTTGCCTTGTGATAAACTGGTTTGCTTCCTGTGGGACACTGTAATGTGGGTGCTGTGATTGAGGTAGGAGTGTGTGTGTATGTAGCGTGTGCTGGCATGAGTGTGTGTGTGGGTGTATGTGTGTGTGTGGGCGTGTGTATGGGTGTGTGTGTGTGTGTGGGTGTAGATGCGCGTGTGTCCGTGTGTGTGTTTGTGGTTGTGTGTGCATTTGTATGTGTGTGTGTGGATGGTATGTGTGTGTTGTTATGTGTGGGTGTAGGTGTGTGTGTGTCTATGTGTGTGTTTGTGATTGCATGTGTGTTAGTATGTGGGCGTGTGAGGGGTGTGTGTGTGTTTGTATGTGTATGTGTGGAGGGTGTGTGTATGTTTCTATGTGTGGGTGTATTTACCAATGTGTGTGTGTCTGTGTCTGGGGCAGCGTCGGTTGGCAGGGAGAGTCCCCCAGGCAGGTTTTTGTTTGGCTCAGACTGGGCTGTACTGGGAGGTTTCCCTTTAATATGCCCCTTTGTCATCATGATGTTGGTTGCCATGGTGTTGCTCTGCCTGCTGGGGGAGCTCTCCCCCCTTCCGGCGCCGCCTGTAGATGTAAAAATATGTTGTGTGGTTAGTGGGGTGTGTTGTATGTTGGGTGTATTAAATACTGGTGTGTGCGTTATGTCTGCTGTGTACCTGTTAGTGCTTGATATGTCTGTTGCATTCTTTGTCCTCTGTCCTATAACCACCCGGGCCTCTAGGGGTCTCGGTGTGGGTCTGTGGCTGGGTGGTGATGTGTGTAAGGAGGGGGATGGGACAGGAAGGGGGGAGGAGGAGGAGCCATCAGGGGAGAAGGACAAGGAGAAATTAGCTGGGGGAATGGATAGGGGGGATAGAGAATGTATTGAAATGTTATGTAAATGTATGTTAGGGTCCAGTGTCTGAGGGGGAGTACCTGTGTTGGAGAATGAGTTGGGTGTGGAGGTTTGTGTGAGTGGTACGCGGGACTTAGGGGAAGAGGGGAATCCTCTCTCCTGCCCTTCTGTTTGGGGGAGAGAAGGTGAAGTGAGAGGGTGTTGTGACGGTGTGTTGGTATGTGCTGTAAGGGGCTGTGGAGTAAGGGAAGGGGTCTGTGAGATCAGTGTAGATGTTGGGTTAGGAGGGGAGGAGAGGAGGGAGGGGGGGAGGGAGGAGGGGAGGGAGGGGGGGAGGGAGGAAGGAGGGGAAGAGGTCAGGGGATCGTTGGGTAAGGTATGGGGGGAAGGGAGGGTAAGGGTCAGGGCTGGGATAGGAGGGATCAAGTCAGTCAGGTTGGGGTGGGGAGGGAGCTTGGTTATGGGTGGGTCGTGGGAGGGAGGGAGGAGAGTCAAGGTCGGGTTAGGAGGGGTCAGGTCAGTCTGGGTCAGGTGAGGGGAGGGCTTTACTCTAGGTGGGGTGCAAGGGGCAGGGGAGGTACGGGTCAAGACTGGGGTGGGAGGGGCTACGTCAGTCTGAGGGGAGTGAGGGGGAGACGTGACTGTAGGTAGGTCCTGGGAGGGAGGTGGGGGGGTAGGGTTTGGGGTCAGGGTGGGGAGGGACTGGTGGGGAGGGTCGTTACATTGGAAGCGGGGTGGGGGAGGTCGGGGTGGGGGGGGCCCACGCCTGCCCTGGTTAGGGTTGGCTGGGTGGGGTAGTACACCGCCCTGGGTGGGGTTGGTGATGATGTTGGTGGTGGGCCTGCCTCTGTTGGGCAGGCTGAGTCTCCCCCTCCTCTGCAGGGGTGGGAAATCCTCCGTGGAGAAGGACGGGATGGGATTTGGGTATGGGTGGTGGGTAGTCAGAGGGGCTAGGGTGGGGTGGGGGGCGGGACAAGGATACGGACCCGTGGTAGGGTGAGGGTAAGAGGGGTTAGGATGGAGGAGGGAGAGAGACATGGGTAATGGCGGTACTGAGTGGGTGGGCGGGGCCAGGGAGGGCAGGGGAACAGGGAGGGGAGGAGAGGGGAGAGGGAGGGGTATTGGGTTAGAGGGGATGAGAGGAATGGGAGGGGGAAGGGGGTTGGGATGAGCAGGAGGGGGAGAAGTAGATGTGTGTGCATGTGTGTGTGTATGTTGTGTTGCGTGTGTGATGGATGGAAGGACGTGTAAAAGTGTGTTGACCTGGTCTCTTGTAGTGTGGGTGAGTCGTTGGCCGTACCGCTTCTCAGCCCATCCCATTGCAATTTGCAGTGCTATATCATTCCTTAACTGTGGCGGCTGTGTGAGAGAGGTGATAGTAGATTGGTAATGTAATTGAAGAATACCCATAATGCTATTCAACCAGGTTTTTGTACACCCAGTGACCTGTATGTATGTGGCTTCTGTGGGTGCTGCAGGTTTGATGAAATCAGTCAATCTATTGATCTGTCTCACCATGCCCGGGGGGTGAATATGTTCCTCCACCGCCCTATCTGCTACCCCCTTGTGGTGAACTGCTTGTATTAGTTTAAAGTATGTTTTTGCTTGCTTCCTAGTGTCTGCATCCGGTTCGTGGCCTAGTGGTGGTGCATATGTGATGAGTCTATCCCTAATGTTTGTGTGTCTAGGTGGTGCCTGTTCATGGTTCCTATATGTGGTGTATGCTTGTCTAGGTTGTGTGTAGTAGTTGTGTGGTGTGTGTCTGGGTGCATCTATTTGGTGTTGTATGTATCCAGTGGTGTAGTGTGGGGGTCTGTAGTGTTGTTGCGGCCTACTATGTGTATATGCATTAAAATGTGTGGGGTGTATGTTTGGTGTGGGTAGGAGTGGGCGTGTGTGTCTGTATGTGTGTGTGTGTGAGATGGGCCCAGTGTTTGGTGCCCGTACATTTGCAACATTCACACTGCGATACATAATGCATAAAATATAATAACAATGAATTGGAGAGATTTGGACAGCAAGTCAAGATGTAGTGTTGGCTTGCTGTCCAAACACGCTCTTACCGCCGTCCTGTAGTCTACTGTGCTCCCGTGGTCCCTCTGCGCGCAGGCTCTGGACTGTCCCCCACTGGTCTGGATCCGGTGGTGAGGTTGTTCCTTGCGGATGACAAACTGGTGTACTGGTGTAGGTTAAGAAGATCCAGCCAGGGTAAAATGACAGTTCCAGGACCCCGGGCCCAATGGCCTGAGAGCTTTTTCAGTAATCCAAACAGTTAAAAAGCGGCAGAGCCTCTCCAATAAAATCAAAACTTTAATGTTAAAAGTAATAAAATAGCCAAATGGCTAGGATTAAGATCACAGTATAAATCTTGAAAAAGTAAAAAGGCTATCCCTGACGTTTCGCAGTGTTCCTGCTTCATCAGAGGGATACCAAACACTGGGCTGGATGATCTTTTAGTAGTCCAGGGAGGTGAGCGGTTGAACCCTCCCTCCCAGGTGTGGTGCTTATTGATTGGCCGGGTTATTAGGGTGAGTGTTTGTGATTGGTGGTGTGCCCTATGATGATATTTGAATTTTGGCGGGAAAACTGCTGGATGTGGGTGTATATTATGCTCCATATTTGTAAATCCTCTGTTTGTGTGTGTGAGCAAATGTTACAAAACAGGAGGGTATAATTCATATAAAAGAGATAAAAGCATATATAGAAAAGACAGGATATGTAAAATATATACAAGGGAAATGTTAAAATAAGAGGATAAAAGTGAACAAATGTAAAGTATAACAGGACTTTATTAAAGGTTTTATAGTGTTGTGAGTGTGATCCGCCGGGTATGGTGAGACAGGGCAAAGATTGTGTAGTGTATTGCAGTGTGTGTGTGCTTCTAAATGTGATGTGGTGGATTGCAATGGGGTGGGTGAGAAGGGGAT
>NW_028176535.1:77500-85000 GCF_949987555.1 Borostomias antarcticus | reverse complement strand
GGCCCTGAGAGGGGTAGGGCCCCTGTGTCGTCCCCCGGAGCCCTGGGGCCCTGAGAGGGGTAGGGCCCCTGTGTCGTCCCCCGGAGCCCTGGTCCCCTGAGAGGGGCAGGGCCCCTGTGTCGTCCCCCGGAGCCCTGGTCCCCTGAGAGGGGTAGGGCCCCTGTGTCGTCCCCCGGAGCCCTGGGGCCCTGAGAGGGGTAGGGCCCCTGTGTCGTCCCCCGGAGCCCTGGGGCCCTGAGAGGGGTAGGGCCCCTGTGTCGTCCCCCGGAGCCCTGGGGCCCTGAGAGGGGTAGGGCCCCTGTGTCGTCCCCCGGAGCCCTGGTCCCCTGAGAGGGGCAGGGCCCCTGTGTCGTCCCCTGGAGGTGAGAGCAGGTGAGAGCAGGATAAAGACGTGTGAGAATAATCCTCACTAGTCATTTTTTGGGAAATTCCAAACACGGCTGGAAAAATGGCAAAGTCCAGCCTCGGCCGTCCGAGAAATTTTACAAGTCAGAGGGAGAGGGACCCCACAAAAGGGCATATTGGTGAAACAACACCACTGAAAATAAAGCACCGCTTTAATCCCCATAGGCGGGGGAGAATCTGCTCCCCGGGAGCTCACCCGGGAATCCCGGGGAGAGGCTCCCCGGGATTTTTTCCGGCTCCGGGTAAATCTGAGAGTCGGTCTGTACTATTTCGAACACGTATCGGCGGGTTGTAAATTGGGCAGAGTCCCAATGACTGGGTTCCAATGGGGGGACGGAAGAGGAGGCCGAGGGGCCTTGTCCTCAACCCCGAGATGGTGCGCCGGCTCGGGAACGGAGCCGGGGAGGCCGGATAAGACCCGCCCGGGTCTCATTAGGAGCGAAGACATTTTGAACAGTTTGCCTGGGGAGCGGTCCCTCTGGGGACCGAACGAAGGAGCGGAGACGGTCGGGTGCCGGCGAGCGGTCCCTCTGGGGGCCGAACGAAGGAGCGGAGACGGTCGGGGGCCGGCGAGCCCCGGCGGTCGGTGGGTCTGCCCGCGGCGGTGCGCCATGCCGGACGCGCGCGGCTTCCGACGGCGGAGGAGGGAACGTCCAGTGTAAGGGGACTGTTCTCTCTGCCCGTCTGTCGGATGTCTGCGCGCGGCCCGGGTAGGCGTGCGGCCCGGGGAGACGCTCGGCCCCGGGGCCCGGTTCTCGACCCGGAGCGGGGGACCCCCCCTGGCTCTCGGTCTGCGGGAGAGGGGGAGCGGTCCCCGGGCCCGAACGATGGATCACTCGGCGGGGGAGCGGTCCCCTCTCACTAGTTAGCCGAGGGAGCGGTCCCTCTGACGCACGGAGCCGAGGGAGCGGTCCCTCTTTACGCACGGAGCCCGGGGAGCGGTCCCCGGGCCCGAACGATGGATCACTCGGCGGGGGAGCGGTCCCCTCTCACTAGTTAGCCGAGGGAGCGGTCCCTCTAACGCACGGAGCCGAGGGAGCGGTCCCTCTTTACGCACGGAGCCCGGGGAGCGGTCCCCGGGCCCGAACGATGGATCACTCGGCGGGGGAGCGGTCCCCTCTCACTAGTTAGCCGAGGGAGCGGTCCCTCTGGGGGCCGAACGAAGGAGCGGAGACGGTCGGGGGCCGGCGAGCCCCGGCGGTCGGTGTGTCTGCCCGCGGCGGTGCGCCATGCCGGACGCGCGCAGCTTCTGACGGCGGAGGAGGGAACGTCCAGTGAAAGGGGACTGTTTTCTCTGCCCGGCGTCGGATGTCTGCGTGCGGCCCGGGTAGGCGTGCGGCCCGGGGAGGCCCTCGGCCCCGGGGCCCGGCTCTCGACCCGGAGCCGGGGTAGCGTAACACCCCTGGCTCTCCCCCTGAAAGACTGTCCCTCTGGGGACAGAACGAAGGATAGGAGACGGTTGGAGACGGTTGGAGACGGTTGGAGACGGTTGGAGACGGTTGGAGACGGTTGGAGACGGTTGGAGACGGTTGGAGACGGTTGGAGACGGTTGGAGACGGTTGGAGACGGTTGGGGGCCGTTCCGAGCGTGGGGCCAGAACATGACCAGGACCGCGGGGCCGGAAGAGAGAGCGGTCCGCGGTCAGCAGGAGGGCAGTCTCGGTCAGTCGGAGCGGTCCGCAGCGGACCGTCCCCGACAACCTTCTTTTTCGCAAAGTCCTGGGCATTACCAGGTACGCATGGTTCCGTTTGGAGAGCCAGGGCCCACTAAGTCCCACTGATTACCAGGGCCACATAGTTCTGGAGGCCGAGGCCCTGGAAGTCTAGTGCCCGAGGGGAGGGTGCTTAAGGGTGGGTACACGGGTTCGAACGGTGCGCGAGGTTACCGGGCTGTCCCGGAGGTCCGGTGCCCGGAAAGGTGGGGCCCTGAGAGGGGTAGGGCCCCTGTGTCGTCCCCCGGAGCCCTGGGGCCCTGAGAGGGGTAGGGCCCCTGTGTCGTCCCCCGGAGCCCTGGTCCCCTGAGAGGGGTAGGGCCCCTGTGTCGTCCCCCGGAGCCCTGGGGCCCTGAGAGGGGCAGGGCCCCTGTGTCGTCCCCCGGAGCCCTGGTCCCCTGAGAGGGGCAGGGCCCCTCTCTATCTCCCCCCCAGCCCTGGTCCCCTGTGCGGGGTAGGGCCACTGTGTGATCCCCCCGGAGCCCCGGCCCCAAAATGCGGGTAAAGGCCCTGACGTGTGAGAATTATCCTCAGTAGTGATTTTTTGGCAAAGTCCAAACTCGGCCGGAAAAATGGCAAAGTCCAGCCTCGGCCGGCCGAGAAATTTTACAAGTCCCCGGGAGAGGGACCCCACAGAACGGCGTATGGGAGGAACCGCCCCACCGAAAATAAAGCACCGCTTTAATCCCCATAGGCGGGGGAGAATCTGCTCCCCGGGAGCTCACCCGGGAATCCCGGGGAGAGGCTCCCCGGGATTTTTTTGGGCTCCGGGTAAATCTGGGAGTCGGTCTGTACTATTTCGAACACGTATCGGCGGGTTGTAAATTGGGCAGAGTCCCAATGACTGGGTTCCAATGGGGGGACGGAGGAGGAGGCCGAGGGGCCTTGTCCTCACCCCGAGATGGTGCGCCGGCTCGGGAACGGAGCCGGGGAGGCCGGATAAGACCCGCCCGGGTCTCATTAGGAGCGAAGACATTTTGAACAGTTTCCCTGGGGAGCGGTCCCTCTGGGGACCGAACGAAGGAGCGGAGACGGTCGGGGGCCGGCGAGCCCCGGCGGTCGGTGGGTCTGCCCGCGGCGGTGCGCCATGCCGGACGCGCGCGGCTTCCGACGGCGGAGGAGGGAACGTCCAGTGTAAGGGGACTGTTCTCTCTGCCCGTCTGTCGGATGTCTGCGCGCGGCCCGGGTAGGCGTGCGGCCCGGGGAGACTCTCGGCCCCGGGGTCCCGGTTCTCGACCCGGAGCGGGGGACCCCCCCTGGCTCTTGGTCTGCGGGAGAGGGGGAGCGGTCCCCCGGCCCGGACGACGGATCACGGCGGGGGAGCGGTCCCTCTTAACACGGCGGGGGAGCGGTCCCTCTTAACACGGACCGAGAAGAGTCTGACGCGCGCGCGAGTCAAAGGGCTTCTCCAAACCCCAAGGCGAAGGCCGGCGCACGCCGGCTGAGGCGGGATCCCGGCCCCTCGGGGCTCCGGGCGCACCGCCGCCCCGTCCCCCTCCCCGCTCTCGGGAAGGGAGGAGGCGCGGAGTGAGAGCGCGCGCGGCAGGACTCCAAAGACGGTCGACTTATGCCCGGAGCTCGGCGGCAGCGTAACGCCCCTGGCTCTCGGATCGCTCGGCGGGGCAGCGGTCCCCGGGCACCCGAACGACGGATCGCTCGGCGGGGGAGCGGTCCCCTCTTACTTGGCGGCCGGGGGAGCGGTCCCCTCTCACTAGTTAGCCGAGGGAGCGGTCCCTCTGACGCACGGAGCCGAGGGAGCGGTCCCTCTTTACGCACGGAGCCCGGGGAGCGGTCCCCATTACTAGTTAGCCGAGGGAGCGGTCCCTCTTTACGCACGGAGCCCGGGGAGCGGTCCCCATTACTAGTTAGCCGAGGGAGCGGTCCCTCTGACGCACGGAGCCGAGGGAGCGGTCCCTCTTTACGCACGGAGCCCGGGGAGCGGTCCCCGTTACGCACGCACCCACACACACTCACTGTCTCCCACGGTCCGAAAGGCAAACGTCTTCAGCCTAGGGAGGGCCGTCGGGGGGGTCTTATCTCCCCCGGCCGGTTCCTCTCGAACGCCGGAGCGCCTCCGGGCCGGTCCGCGCGACAGGGGGAGCATTCCCCCTGCCGCCGGTGCCGCAGCCGCCCTCCTCACGGCGAGGCCGAGTCGCCCCGTCTCACCCGGTCGTCCTACACGGCGGCGTGGCGGGTGAGCGCGCAGGTGGCCTCGGCGGGCCCCCCTGCGCCTCTCCCTCCCGCCCGTCGCCGAAAGCACCGTTTCTCACAACCTCCCGGTCGCTCCCGGTTCCTCCTCTTTTACCGCACGACTGCCGGCGAGGCGCCCCCCTCCGCGGCGGGGCCCTGCCGACAGCGCGCTCTCCTCCGGGCGTCGGGGGTCCGCCCTCCTTCGCCCGCCCTCGGGGCTACCTGGTTGATCCTGCCAGTAACATATGCTTGTCTCAAAGATTAAGCCATGCAAGTCTAAGTACGCACGGCCTGTACAGTGAAACTGCGAATGGCTCATTAAATCAGTTATGGTTCCTTTGATCGCTCCCCTGTTACTTGGATAACTGTGGTAATTCTAGAGCTAATACATGCGACCGAGCGCCGACCCCCATCCGCTGGCGGGGAGGCGCGCATTTATCAGCACCGCTCCCCACGGCCTGGCGCGCGGCGGGCGGCGGAGGGCGACCTCCCCGTCCCCACGCCGGGACCCGCACTGGTGACTCTGGATAACCTCTGGCCGATCGCTGGCCCTCCGCGGCGGCGACGTCTCATTCGAATGTCTGCCCTATCAACTTTCGATGGCAGTTTCTGGGACTTCCACGGTGACGACGGGTTACGGGGAATCGGGGTTCGATTCCGGAGAGGGAGCCTGAGAAACGGCTACCACATCCAAGGAAGGCAGCAGGCGCGCAAATTACCCACTCCCGACTCGGGGAGGTAGTGACGAAAAATAACGATACGGGCCTCTGTGGAGGCGTCGTGATCGGAATGAGTACAAACACAAACCCCTTTGCGAGGATCCATCGGAGGGCAAGTCTGGTGCCAGCAGCCGCGGTAATTCCAGCTCCGATAGCGTATATTAATGTTGCTGCAGTTAAAAAGCTCGTAGTTGGATATCGGCGACGGGCGTGCCGGACGGAGGAGCGGGCGGCGGGCGGCGGGCGCCCGGAAGGCGCGCGGCGGCCCTCGGCCGCCCCCCGGGGGACTCTGTTCCCCGGCGGGGCGCGCCGGGCGGTGCGCCGGCGGCGCGGCCGGATGTCCCGCTTGCTACCCCCGCGACCCCACCCGTTGACTCGGGACGGCCGCTCCGAGCCCCTCTCTCGAGGGCCCCCCCGACGCCCTTAAGCTGGGTGTCCCGCGGGACCCCCGGAGCGTTTACTTTGAATAAAATAGAGTGCTCAAAGCAGGCGTCGACAAAAACGGCCCTTGAATACCAGAGCCAAGCACGATGGAACAGGGCCCCGGGGTCGCACGCGCGTGGGAAATCCAGGCGACCTTCCCGGGGCGCATGATTAAGAGGGACGGCCGGGGGCATTCGTACTGCGCCGCTAGAGGTGAAATTCTTGGACCGGCGCAGGACGGGCGAAAGCGAAGGCATTTGCCAAGAATGTTTTCATTAATCAAGAACGAAAGTCGGAGGTTCGAAGACGATCAGATACCGTCGTAGTTCCGACCGTAAACCATGCCGACTGGCGATCCGGCGGCGTCCACACCTACGACCCGCCGGGCAGCCTCCGGGAAACCAAAGTCTTTAGGTTCCGGGGGGAGTATGGTTGCAAAGCTGAAACTTAAAGGAATTGACGGAAGGGCACCACCAGGAGTGGAGCCTGCGGCTTAATTCGACTCAACACGGGGAACCTCACCCGGCCCGGACACGGACAGGATTGACAGATTGACGGCTCTTTCTCGATTCCGTGGGTGGTGGTGCATGGCCGTTCGTAGTTGGTGGAGCGATTTGTCTGGTTAATTCCGATAACGAACGAGACTCCGGCTTGCTAAATAGCTTCCGGCTCCGGCGCGGGTCGGACCCAGCTTCTTAGAGGGACAAGCGGAAGATCAAGCCGCGCGAGATGGAGCAATAACAGGTCTGTGATGCCCTTAGATGTCCGGGGCCGCACGCGCGCTACACTGAGCGGGCCAGCGCGTGCCTACCCTACGCTCGAGAGGCTCGGGTAACCCGCTCCACCCCGCTCGTGATTGGGATCGGGGGCTGACATTGCCCCCGTAAACGAGGAATTCCCAGTAAGTGCGGGTCACTAGCCCGCGTTGATTAAGTCCCTGCCCTTTGTACACACCGCCCGTCGCTACTACCGATGGATGGCTCGGTGAGGTCCCCGGATCGGGGCCGGCGAGGCCCGTCGCAAGGCGGGCCCGCCGACGCTTCGAAAAGACGATCGAACCGGGCTACCTAGAGGAAGTAAAAGTCGTAACAAGGTTTCTGTAGGGGAACCTGCAGAAGGATCATTAACGGGGAGACCGTCGGTCGGTCGGCCGCTCGGGTCTCACGTACTCCCACGGGGCGGAGAGTCGAGAGGGGGTCCTCCGGGGCTCCCTCCCTCCCCGTCTCTGTCCTCGGGGGGCCGGAGAGTCGAGAGGGGGTCCCCCGGGGCCCTCTCCCTCCCCGCCTCCGCTCGGTGAAACACGTTCGGCCGGCGGCGGCCGTATTACATCTGTCCTACTCGGGGCGCGCCCCTCCTCGGAGGAGCGTGTCACCTTTCCAAGAAAAACAAACGTACGACTCTTAGCGGTGGATCACTCGGCTCGTGCGTCGATGAAGAACGCAGCTAGCTGCGAGAAGTGATGTGAATTGCAGGACACAAAACTGATCATCGACCCTTCGAACGCACATTGCGGCCCCGGGTCGATCCCGGGGCCACGCCTGTCTGAGCGTCGGTTCTACCCATCAATCGGGAAACGGTCCCCTCCCAACGGGGACCCTTCCCGCGGCTGGGGCGTCGCGGGACCTCCTCCCCGGAAGGTCCTTCGTCCCCTTAAGTGCAGAGACGAGCGGCTCGGGTCCGAGCGGGGCGGGTTCACCCCTAACTCCTCTGTCCCCGTCGCGGCTGCCCGCGGACCTCTGCGGTCCGCCCGCTGCCCGCGCGCGTGGGGGAGAGGGGAAGGACGCCCGTCCCCCCGGCTCCCGGCCGTACCGTCGACCTCCCCGAGCCCACGAGCCTCGTCCCCCTTCACCCCGGGGGCGAGCCGTACTCTTACCCCCGTTTGTTCGACCTCAGATCAGACGAGACGACCCGCTGAACTTAAGCATATCAGTAAGCGGAGGAAAAGAAACTAACAAGGATTCCCCCAGTAGCGGCGAGCGAAGAGGGAAGAGCCCAGCGCCGAATCCCCGGGGGAGTGAATCCACCGAGGGACATGTGGCGTACGGAAGTCCG
>NW_028176535.1:65000-72500 GCF_949987555.1 Borostomias antarcticus | reverse complement strand
AGCTGGCTACATTGCCCTGCGGCCAGGCGGTTCGATCGACCGACAGTAGCACATCGCCGTTGGGGTCGGACGGAGGGCGAGACGGGCCTATTGAACCGGGGCCTGGAGCCGACAGCTGGTCAGAGCGAGGGGCCACTAGCGAGAGCCAGACAGATGACGAACGGATGGAGCTGCCGTTGAGTCTAAAAGATCCGGCTTTGTCTGAGGTAGCTAGCGGGGTATTAGAGGCATATTGCCGGCACTTATTAGGTGCGTTTCCCTCGGAAAAGCGTCGTCAAAATACCCACTCTAGCCTCCGGCGGGTAATAGAGTTCCTCAAGACCTTACATGGTCCATCCGGTGATGTTGATGAACGGATGTCTGGTCTAAAGAACCATCGGATGACAGATAGGTGGTTAAGGGAACTAAAAGCCCGCCCGATTGCACCGACAACGGTGAACAATTATTGCCTAGATATCTCTGCCTTCCTCCGGCACCTGTCTGAATACAAGCCCCTTGCTTGTGGCCCCAGCGTGCTACGGAGGTTACGCTTGAAATTTGCAAAGATACTACGCGACCAGCGCCGGTGTGTGAGACAGCACCGGGAAAAGGTATACAAATCAGTCCAAGAGACGCTCTTAACGGCGGCCCAATTAACAGAACTCCTCGGTGCGATCCGGAGAACCATACCGGACCTCTTCGATGGCCTGGAATTAGATCCTTGCCACCGAAAATCGAACCGATTGGCGGCGAGTATCGTCATCTATCTGACGGCTCTTAATGGTTGCCGGAGGGGTAAGTTTTATCGACCGGGGAACGGTTCATTTATCGTCCGACCCATTGATCTAATCGGACCATATTATATGCTTGTTCTTCCCCCAGGAACCTGGATCAATCTCAAAGGGGATGACATCGATCGAGCAACCCAGCGAGACGGTCTATTCCTGGTCGGAGTGGCCGAACACAAGACGGCACATTTACACGGGGAAGCAGTCCTCTGTTGTAAGGCAGAAGAATATCAATGGCTGGCCCGGTATCGAACCGCGGCAAAGCGGCTCCCCGGATACAGGTGAGCCAGTGGAATGAACCAGGGACAAGGGGAATAAACCATGTGTCTGTCCCTGAGCAGGTAAACAAGGCTGATCGAGTCTAAAACTAATATTCTGCTCTCTCATTGTCTCCAGGAAAGGCCCATCGACCCTATTCTTCAGCAGTAGCGGACAGCCGGCGGTGAATCTCTCCGTCAGCGTCAACAGAGTCTTCCAGGCCATGGGCTACCCTGGGATGACATTACACAAATTGCGACATGTTTTAGCTACTTTAAGCTGGGAGAAACTCGAGGCCGGTGACCGCACATTGGTTGCCCAGCACATGTGCCACAGTCTGAACGCCCAAGAATCGTACTATGTCCGCCTCGGCTCGGTCGAGCGGCATGTGAAAGCACGGGGACTGATGGAACGATTGCTGGCACCGTGAAAGTTCAAATAAATGGCCATTCAATGGCGAAATGTGAACAGCAGAGTATGTGTGAATCAATCAACCTTACAACACATACTCAATAATCATAATCAATCCCCCGGAGCCCTGGGGCCCTGAGAGGGGTAGGGCCCCTGTGTCGTCCCCCGGAGCCCTGGTCCCCTGAGAGGGGTAGGGCCCCTGTGTCGTCCCCCGGAGCCCTGGGGCCCTGAGAGGGGCAGGGCCCCTGTGTCGTCCCCCGGAGCCCTGGTCCCCTGAGAGGGGCAGGGCCCCTGTGTCGTCCCCCGGAGCCCTGGTCCCCTGAGAGGGGTAGGGCCCCTGTGTCGTCCCCCGGAGCCCTGGTCCCCTGAGAGGGGCAGGGCCCCTGTGTCGTCCCCCGGAGCCCTGGTCCCCTGAGAGGGGTAGGGCCCCTGTGTCGTCCCCCGGAGCCCTGGGGCCCTGAGAGGGGTAGGGCCCCTGTGTCGTCCCCCGGAGCCCTGGGGCCCTGAGAGGGGTAGGGCCCCTGTGTCGTCCCCCGGAGCCCTGGGGCCCTGAGAGGGGTAGGGCCCCTGTGTCGTCCCCCGGAGCCCTGGTCCCCTGAGAGGGGCAGGGCCCCTGTGTCGTCCCCCGGAGCCCTGGTCCCCTGAGAGGGGTAGGGCCCCTGTGTCGTCCCCCGGAGCCCTGGGGCCCTGAGAGGGGTAGGGCCCCTGTGTCGTCCCCCGGAGCCCTGGGGCCCTGAGAGGGGTAGGGCCCCTGTGTCGTCCCCCGGAGCCCTGGGGCCCTGAGAGGGGTAGGGCCCCTGTGTCGTCCCCCGGAGCCCTGGTCCCCTGAGAGGGGCAGGGCCCCTGTGTCGTCCCCTGGAGGTGAGAGCAGGTGAGAGCAGGATAAAGACGTGTGAGAATAATCCTCACTAGTCATTTTTTGGGAAATTCCAAACACGGCTGGAAAAATGGCAAAGTCCAGCCTCGGCCGTCCGAGAAATTTTACAAGTCAGAGGGAGAGGGACCCCACAAAAGGGCATATTGGTGAAACAACACCACTGAAAATAAAGCACCGCTTTAATCCCCATAGGCGGGGGAGAATCTGCTCCCCGGGAGCTCACCCGGGAATCCCGGGGAGAGGCTCCCCGGGATTTTTTCCGGCTCCGGGTAAATCTGAGAGTCGGTCTGTACTATTTCGAACACGTATCGGCGGGTTGTAAATTGGGCAGAGTCCCAATGACTGGGTTCCAATGGGGGGACGGAAGAGGAGGCCGAGGGGCCTTGTCCTCAACCCCGAGATGGTGCGCCGGCTCGGGAACGGAGCCGGGGAGGCCGGATAAGACCCGCCCGGGTCTCATTAGGAGCGAAGACATTTTGAACAGTTTGCCTGGGGAGCGGTCCCTCTGGGGACCGAACGAAGGAGCGGAGACGGTCGGGTGCCGGCGAGCGGTCCCTCTGGGGGCCGAACGAAGGAGCGGAGACGGTCGGGGGCCGGCGAGCCCCGGCGGTCGGTGGGTCTGCCCGCGGCGGTGCGCCATGCCGGACGCGCGCGGCTTCCGACGGCGGAGGAGGGAACGTCCAGTGTAAGGGGACTGTTCTCTCTGCCCGTCTGTCGGATGTCTGCGCGCGGCCCGGGTAGGCGTGCGGCCCGGGGAGACGCTCGGCCCCGGGGCCCGGTTCTCGACCCGGAGCGGGGGACCCCCCCTGGCTCTCGGTCTGCGGGAGAGGGGGAGCGGTCCCCGGGCCCGAACGATGGATCACTCGGCGGGGGAGCGGTCCCCTCTCACTAGTTAGCCGAGGGAGCGGTCCCTCTGACGCACGGAGCCGAGGGAGCGGTCCCTCTTTACGCACGGAGCCCGGGGAGCGGTCCCCGGGCCCGAACGATGGATCACTCGGCGGGGGAGCGGTCCCCTCTCACTAGTTAGCCGAGGGAGCGGTCCCTCTAACGCACGGAGCCGAGGGAGCGGTCCCTCTTTACGCACGGAGCCCGGGGAGCGGTCCCCGGGCCCGAACGATGGATCACTCGGCGGGGGAGCGGTCCCCTCTCACTAGTTAGCCGAGGGAGCGGTCCCTCTGGGGGCCGAACGAAGGAGCGGAGACGGTCGGGGGCCGGCGAGCCCCGGCGGTCGGTGTGTCTGCCCGCGGCGGTGCGCCATGCCGGACGCGCGCAGCTTCTGACGGCGGAGGAGGGAACGTCCAGTGAAAGGGGACTGTTTTCTCTGCCCGGCGTCGGATGTCTGCGTGCGGCCCGGGTAGGCGTGCGGCCCGGGGAGGCCCTCGGCCCCGGGGCCCGGCTCTCGACCCGGAGCCGGGGTAGCGTAACACCCCTGGCTCTCCCCCTGAAAGACTGTCCCTCTGGGGACAGAACGAAGGATAGGAGACGGTTGGAGACGGTTGGAGACGGTTGGAGACGGTTGGAGACGGTTGGAGACGGTTGGAGACGGTTGGAGACGGTTGGAGACGGTTGGAGACGGTTGGAGACGGTTGGAGACGGTTGGGGGCCGTTCCGAGCGTGGGGCCAGAACATGACCAGGACCGCGGGGCCGGAAGAGAGAGCGGTCCGCGGTCAGCAGGAGGGCAGTCTCGGTCAGTCGGAGCGGTCCGCAGCGGACCGTCCCCGACAACCTTCTTTTTCGCAAAGTCCTGGGCATTACCAGGTACGCATGGTTCCGTTTGGAGAGCCAGGGCCCACTAAGTCCCACTGATTACCAGGGCCACATAGTTCTGGAGGCCGAGGCCCTGGAAGTCTAGTGCCCGAGGGGAGGGTGCTTAAGGGTGGGTACACGGGTTCGAACGGTGCGCGAGGTTACCGGGCTGTCCCGGAGGTCCGGTGCCCGGAAAGGTGGGGCCCTGAGAGGGGTAGGGCCCCTGTGTCGTCCCCCGGAGCCCTGGGGCCCTGAGAGGGGTAGGGCCCCTGTGTCGTCCCCCGGAGCCCTGGTCCCCTGAGAGGGGTAGGGCCCCTGTGTCGTCCCCCGGAGCCCTGGGGCCCTGAGAGGGGCAGGGCCCCTGTGTCGTCCCCCGGAGCCCTGGTCCCCTGAGAGGGGCAGGGCCCCTCTCTATCTCCCCCCCAGCCCTGGTCCCCTGTGCGGGGTAGGGCCACTGTGTGATCCCCCCGGAGCCCCGGCCCCAAAATGCGGGTAAAGGCCCTGACGTGTGAGAATTATCCTCAGTAGTGATTTTTTGGCAAAGTCCAAACTCGGCCGGAAAAATGGCAAAGTCCAGCCTCGGCCGGCCGAGAAATTTTACAAGTCCCCGGGAGAGGGACCCCACAGAACGGCGTATGGGAGGAACCGCCCCACCGAAAATAAAGCACCGCTTTAATCCCCATAGGCGGGGGAGAATCTGCTCCCCGGGAGCTCACCCGGGAATCCCGGGGAGAGGCTCCCCGGGATTTTTTTGGGCTCCGGGTAAATCTGGGAGTCGGTCTGTACTATTTCGAACACGTATCGGCGGGTTGTAAATTGGGCAGAGTCCCAATGACTGGGTTCCAATGGGGGGACGGAGGAGGAGGCCGAGGGGCCTTGTCCTCACCCCGAGATGGTGCGCCGGCTCGGGAACGGAGCCGGGGAGGCCGGATAAGACCCGCCCGGGTCTCATTAGGAGCGAAGACATTTTGAACAGTTTCCCTGGGGAGCGGTCCCTCTGGGGACCGAACGAAGGAGCGGAGACGGTCGGGGGCCGGCGAGCCCCGGCGGTCGGTGGGTCTGCCCGCGGCGGTGCGCCATGCCGGACGCGCGCGGCTTCCGACGGCGGAGGAGGGAACGTCCAGTGTAAGGGGACTGTTCTCTCTGCCCGTCTGTCGGATGTCTGCGCGCGGCCCGGGTAGGCGTGCGGCCCGGGGAGACTCTCGGCCCCGGGGTCCCGGTTCTCGACCCGGAGCGGGGGACCCCCCCTGGCTCTTGGTCTGCGGGAGAGGGGGAGCGGTCCCCCGGCCCGGACGACGGATCACGGCGGGGGAGCGGTCCCTCTTAACACGGCGGGGGAGCGGTCCCTCTTAACACGGACCGAGAAGAGTCTGACGCGCGCGCGAGTCAAAGGGCTTCTCCAAACCCCAAGGCGAAGGCCGGCGCACGCCGGCTGAGGCGGGATCCCGGCCCCTCGGGGCTCCGGGCGCACCGCCGCCCCGTCCCCCTCCCCGCTCTCGGGAAGGGAGGAGGCGCGGAGTGAGAGCGCGCGCGGCAGGACTCCAAAGACGGTCGACTTATGCCCGGAGCTCGGCGGCAGCGTAACGCCCCTGGCTCTCGGATCGCTCGGCGGGGCAGCGGTCCCCGGGCACCCGAACGACGGATCGCTCGGCGGGGGAGCGGTCCCCTCTTACTTGGCGGCCGGGGGAGCGGTCCCCTCTCACTAGTTAGCCGAGGGAGCGGTCCCTCTGACGCACGGAGCCGAGGGAGCGGTCCCTCTTTACGCACGGAGCCCGGGGAGCGGTCCCCATTACTAGTTAGCCGAGGGAGCGGTCCCTCTTTACGCACGGAGCCCGGGGAGCGGTCCCCATTACTAGTTAGCCGAGGGAGCGGTCCCTCTGACGCACGGAGCCGAGGGAGCGGTCCCTCTTTACGCACGGAGCCCGGGGAGCGGTCCCCGTTACGCACGCACCCACACACACTCACTGTCTCCCACGGTCCGAAAGGCAAACGTCTTCAGCCTAGGGAGGGCCGTCGGGGGGGTCTTATCTCCCCCGGCCGGTTCCTCTCGAACGCCGGAGCGCCTCCGGGCCGGTCCGCGCGACAGGGGGAGCATTCCCCCTGCCGCCGGTGCCGCAGCCGCCCTCCTCACGGCGAGGCCGAGTCGCCCCGTCTCACCCGGTCGTCCTACACGGCGGCGTGGCGGGTGAGCGCGCAGGTGGCCTCGGCGGGCCCCCCTGCGCCTCTCCCTCCCGCCCGTCGCCGAAAGCACCGTTTCTCACAACCTCCCGGTCGCTCCCGGTTCCTCCTCTTTTACCGCACGACTGCCGGCGAGGCGCCCCCCTCCGCGGCGGGGCCCTGCCGACAGCGCGCTCTCCTCCGGGCGTCGGGGGTCCGCCCTCCTTCGCCCGCCCTCGGGGCTACCTGGTTGATCCTGCCAGTAACATATGCTTGTCTCAAAGATTAAGCCATGCAAGTCTAAGTACGCACGGCCTGTACAGTGAAACTGCGAATGGCTCATTAAATCAGTTATGGTTCCTTTGATCGCTCCCCTGTTACTTGGATAACTGTGGTAATTCTAGAGCTAATACATGCGACCGAGCGCCGACCCCCATCCGCTGGCGGGGAGGCGCGCATTTATCAGCACCGCTCCCCACGGCCTGGCGCGCGGCGGGCGGCGGAGGGCGACCTCCCCGTCCCCACGCCGGGACCCGCACTGGTGACTCTGGATAACCTCTGGCCGATCGCTGGCCCTCCGCGGCGGCGACGTCTCATTCGAATGTCTGCCCTATCAACTTTCGATGGCAGTTTCTGGGACTTCCACGGTGACGACGGGTTACGGGGAATCGGGGTTCGATTCCGGAGAGGGAGCCTGAGAAACGGCTACCACATCCAAGGAAGGCAGCAGGCGCGCAAATTACCCACTCCCGACTCGGGGAGGTAGTGACGAAAAATAACGATACGGGCCTCTGTGGAGGCGTCGTGATCGGAATGAGTACAAACACAAACCCCTTTGCGAGGATCCATCGGAGGGCAAGTCTGGTGCCAGCAGCCGCGGTAATTCCAGCTCCGATAGCGTATATTAATGTTGCTGCAGTTAAAAAGCTCGTAGTTGGATATCGGCGACGGGCGTGCCGGACGGAGGAGCGGGCGGCGGGCGGCGGGCGCCCGGAAGGCGCGCGGCGGCCCTCGGCCGCCCCCCGGGGGACTCTGTTCCCCGGCGGGGCGCGCCGGGCGGTGCGCCGGCGGCGCGGCCGGATGTCCCGCTTGCTACCCCCGCGACCCCACCCGTTGACTCGGGACGGCCGCTCCGAGCCCCTCTCTCGAGGGCCCCCCCGACGCCCTTAAGCTGGGTGTCCCGCGGGACCCCCGGAGCGTTTACTTTGAATAAAATAGAGTGCTCAAAGCAGGCGTCGACAAAAACGGCCCTTGAATACCAGAGCCAAGCACGATGGAACAGG
>NW_028176535.1:50000-57500 GCF_949987555.1 Borostomias antarcticus | reverse complement strand
CTTGAAATTTGCAAAGATACTACGCGACCAGCGCCGGTGTGTGAGACAGCACCGGGAAAAGGTATACAAATCAGTCCAAGAGACGCTCTTAACGGCGGCCCAATTAACAGGACTCCTCGGTGCGATCCGGAGAACCATACCGGACCTCTTCGATGGCCTGGAATTAGATCCTTGCCACCGAAAATCGAACCGATTGGCGGCGAGTATCGTCATCTATCTGACGGCTCTTAATGGTTGCCGGAGGGGTAAGTTTTATCGACCGGGGAACGGTTCATTTATCGTCCGACCCATTGATCTAATCGGACCATATTATATGCTTGTTCTTCCCCCAGGAACCTGGATCAATCTCAAAGGGGATGACATCGATCGAGCAACCCAGCGAGACGGTCTATTCCTGGTCGGAGTGGCCGAACACAAGACGGCACATTTACACGGGGAAGCAGTCCTCTGTTGTAAGGCAGAAGAATATCAATGGCTGGCCCGGTATCGAACCGCGGCAAAGCGGCTCCCCGGATACAGGTGAGCCAGTGGAATGAACCAGGGACAAGGGGAATAAACCATGTGTCTGTCCCTGAGCAGGTAAACAAGGCTGATCGAGTCTAAAACTAATATTCTGCTCTCTCATTGTCTCCAGGAAAGGACCATCGACCCTATTCTTCAGCAGTAGCGGACAGCCGGCGGTGAATCTCTCCGTCAGCGTCAACAGAGTCTTCCAGGCCATGGGCTACCCTGGGATGACATTACACAAATTGCGACACGTTTTAGCTACTTTAAGCTGGGAGAAACTCGAGGCCGGTGACCGCACATTGGTTGCCCAGCACATGTGCCACAGTCTGAACGCCCAAGAATCGTACTATGTCCGCCTCGGCTCGGTCGAGCGGCATGTGAAAGCACGGGGACTGATGGAACGATTGCTGGCACCGTGAAAGTTCAAATAAATGGCCATTCAATGGCGAAATGTGAACAGCAGAGTATGTGTGAATCAATCAACCTTACAACACATACTCAATAATCATAATCAATCCCCCGGAGCCCTGGGGCCCTGAGAGGGGTAGGGCCCCTGTGTCGTCCCCCGGAGCCCTGGTCCCCTGAGAGGGGTAGGGCCCCTGTGTCGTCCCCCGGAGCCCTGGGGCCCTGAGAGGGGCAGGGCCCCTGTGTCGTCCCCCGGAGCCCTGGTCCCCTGAGAGGGGCAGGGCCCCTGTGTCGTCCCCCGGAGCCCTGGTCCCCTGAGAGGGGTAGGGCCCCTGTGTCGTCCCCCGGAGCCCTGGTCCCCTGAGAGGGGCAGGGCCCCTGTGTCGTCCCCCGGAGCCCTGGGGCCCTGAGAGGGGTAGGGCCCCTGTGTCGTCCCCCGGAGCCCTGGGGCCCTGAGAGGGGTAGGGCCCCTGTGTCGTCCCCCGGAGCCCTGGGGCCCTGAGAGGGGTAGGGCCCCTGTGTCGTCCCCCGGAGCCCTGGGGCCCTGAGAGGGGTAGGGCCCCTGTGTCGTCCCCCGGAGCCCTGGGGCCCTGAGAGGGGCAGGGCCCCTGTGTCGTCCCCCGGAGCCCTGGGGCCCTGAGAGGGGTAGGGCCCCTGTGTCGTCCCCCGGAGCCCTGGGGCCCTGAGAGGGGTAGGGCCCCTGTGTCGTCCCCCGGAGCCCTGGTCCCCTGAGAGGGGCAGGGCCCCTGTGTCGTCCCCTGGAGGTGAGAGCAGGTGAGAGCAGGATAAAGACGTGTGAGAATAATCCTCACTAGTCATTTTTTGGGAAATTCCAAACACGGCTGGAAAAATGGCAAAGTCCAGCCTCGGCCGTCCGAGAAATTTTACAAGTCAGAGGGAGAGGGACCCCACAAAAGGGCATATTGGTGAAACAACACCACTGAAAATAAAGCACCGCTTTAATCCCCATAGGCGGGGGAGAATCTGCTCCCCGGGAGCTCACCCGGGAATCCCGGGGAGAGGCTCCCCGGGATTTTTTTGGGCTCCGGGTAAATCTGGGAGTCGGTCTGTACTATTTCGAACACGTATCGGCGGGTTGTAAATTGGGCAGAGTCCCAATGACTGGGTTCCAATGGGGGGACGGAAGAGGAGGCCGAGGGGCCTTGTCCTCAACCCCGAGATGGTGCGCCGGCTCGGGAACGGAGCCGGGGAGGCCGGATAAGACCCGCCCGGGTCTCATTAGGAGCGAAGACATTTTGAACAGTTTGCCTGGGGAGCGGTCCCTCTGGGGACCGAACGAAGGAGCGGAGACGGTCGGGTGCCGGCGAGCGGTCCCTCTGGGGGCCGAACGAAGGAGCGGAGACGGTCGGGGGCCGGCGAGCCCCGGCGGTCGGTGGGTCTGCCCGCGGCGGTGCGCCATGCCGGACGCGCGCGGCTTCCGACGGCGGAGGAGGGAACGTCCAGTGTAAGGGGACTGTTCTCTCTGCCCGTCTGTCGGATGTCTGCGCGCGGCCCGGGTAGGCGTGCGGCCCGGGGAGACGCTCGGCCCCGGGGCCCGGTTCTCGACCCGGAGCGGGGGACCCCCCCTGGCTCTCGGTCTGCGGGAGAGGGGGAGCGGTCCCCGGGCCCGAACGATGGATCACTCGGCGGGGGAGCGGTCCCCTCTCACTAGTTAGCCGAGGGAGCGGTCCCTCTAACGCACGGAGCCGAGGGAGCGGTCCCTCTTTACGCACGGAGCCCGGGGAGCGGTCCCCGGGCCCGAACGATGGATCACTCGGCGGGGGAGCGGTCCCCTCTCACTAGTTAGCCGAGGGAGCGGTCCCTCTGACGCACGGAGCCGAGGGAGCGGTCCCTCTTTACGCACGGAGCCCGGGGAGCGGTCCCCGGGCCCGAACGATGGATCACTCGGCGGGGGAGCGGTCCCCTCTCACTAGTTAGCCGAGGGAGCGGTCCCTCTGGGGGCCGAACGAAGGAGCGGAGACGGTCGGGGGCCGGCGAGCCCCGGCGGTCGGTGTGTCTGCCCGCGGCGGTGCGCCATGCCGGACGCGCGCAGCTTCTGACGGCGGAGGAGGGAACGTCCAGTGAAAGGGGACTGTTTTCTCTGCCCGGCGTCGGATGTCTGCGTGCGGCCCGGGTAGGCGTGCGGCCCGGGGAGGCCCTCGGCCCCGGGGCCCGGCTCTCGACCCGGAGCCGGGGTAGCGTAACACCCCTGGCTCTCCCCCTGAAAGACTGTCCCTCTGGGGACAGAACGAAGGATAGGAGACGGTTGGAGACGGTTGGAGACGGTTGGAGACGGTTGGAGACGGTTGGAGACGGTTGGAGACGGTTGGAGACGGTTGGAGACGGTTGGAGACGGTTGGAGACGGTTGGGGGCCGTTCCGAGCGTGGGGCCGGAACATGACCAGGACCGCGGGGCCGGAAGAGAGAGCGGTCCGCGGTCAGCAGGAGGGCAGTCTCGGTCAGTCGGAGCGGTCCGCAGCGGACCGTCCCCGACAACCTTCTTTTTCGCAAAGTCCTGGGCATTACCAGGTACGCATGGTTCCGTTTGGAGAGCCAGGGCCCACTAAGTCCCACTGATTACCAGGGCCACATAGTTCTGGAGGCCGAGGCCCTGGAAGTCTAGTGCCCGAGGGGAGGGTGCTTAAGGGTGGGTACACGGGTTCGAACGGTGCGCGAGGTTACCGGGCTGTCCCGGAGGTCCGGTGCCCGGAAAGGTGGGGCCCTGAGAGGGGTAGGGCCCCTGTGTCGTCCCCCGGAGCCCTGGTCCCCTGAGAGGGGTAGGGCCCCTGTGTCGTCCCCCGGAGCCCTGGTCCCCTGAGAGGGGTAGGGCCCCTGTGTCGTCCCCCGGAGCCCTGGGGCCCTGAGAGGGGCAGGGCCCCTGTGTCGTCCCCCGGAGCCCTGGTCCCCTGAGAGGGGCAGGGCCCCTCTCTATCTCCCCCCCAGCCCTGGTCCCCTGTGCGGGGTAGGGCCACTGTGTGATCCCCCCGGAGCCCCGGCCCCAAAATGCGGGTAAAGGCCCTGACGTGTGAGAATTATCCTCAGTAGTGATTTTTTGGCAAAGTCCAAACTCGGCCGGAAAAATGGCAAAGTCCAGCCTCGGCCGGCCGAGAAATTTTACAAGTCCCCGGGAGAGGGACCCCACAGAACGGCGTATGGGAGGAACCGCCCCACCGAAAATAAAGCACCGCTTTAATCCCCATAGGCGGGGGAGAATCTGCTCCCCGGGAGCTCACCCGGGAATCCCGGGGAGAGGCTCCCCGGGATTTTTTTGGGCTCCGGGTAAATCTGGGAGTCGGTCTGTACTATTTCGAACACGTATCGGCGGGTTGTAAATTGGGCAGAGTCCCAATGACTGGGTTCCAATGGGGGGACGGAGGAGGAGGCCGAGGGGCCTTGTCCTCACCCCGAGATGGTGCGCCGGCTCGGGAACGGAGCCGGGGAGGCCGGATAAGACCCGCCCGGGTCTCATTAGGAGCGAAGACATTTTGAACAGTTTCCCTGGGGAGCGGTCCCTCTGGGGACCGAACGAAGGAGCGGAGACGGTCGGGGGCCGGCGAGCCCCGGCGGTCGGTGGGTCTGCCCGCGGCGGTGCGCCATGCCGGACGCGCGCGGCTTCCGACGGCGGAGGAGGGAACGTCCAGTGTAAGGGGACTGTTCTCTCTGCCCGTCTGTCGGATGTCTGCGCGCGGCCCGGGTAGGCGTGCGGCCCGGGGAGACTCTCGGCCCCGGGGTCCCGGTTCTCGACCCGGAGCGGGGGACCCCCCCTGGCTCTCGGTCTGCGGGAGAGGGGGAGCGGTCCCCCGGCCCGGACGACGGATCACGGCGGGGGAGCGGTCCCTCTTAACACGGCGGGGGAGCGGTCCCTCTTAACACGGACCGAGAAGAGTCTGACGCGCGCGCGAGTCAAAGGGCTTCTCCAAACCCCAAGGCGAAGGCCGGCGCACGCCGGCTGAGGCGGGATCCCGGCCCCTCGGGGCTCCGGGCGCACCGCCGCCCCGTCCCCCTCCCCGCTCTCGGGAAGGGAGGAGGCGCGGAGTGAGAGCGCGCGCGGCAGGACTCCAAAGACGGTCGACTTATGCCCGGAGCTCGGCGGCAGCGTAACGCCCCTGGCTCTCGGATCGCTCGGCGGGGCAGCGGTCCCCGGGCACCCGAACGACGGATCGCTCGGCGGGGGAGCGGTCCCCTCTTACTTGGCGGCCGGGGGAGCGGTCCCCTCTCACTAGTTAGCCGAGGGAGCGGTCCCTCTGACGCACGGAGCCGAGGGAGCGGTCCCTCTTTACGCACGGAGCCCGGGGAGCGGTCCCCATTACTAGTTAGCCGAGGGAGCGGTCCCTCTTTACGCACGGAGCCCGGGGAGCGGTCCCCATTACTAGTTAGCCGAGGGAGCGGTCCCTCTTTACGCACGGAGCCCGGGGAGCGGTCCCCATTACTAGTTAGCCGAGGGAGCGGTCCCTCTGACGCACGGAGCCGAGGGAGCGGTCCCTCTTTACGCACGGAGCCCGGGGAGCGGTCCCCGTTACGCACGCACCCACACACACTCACTGTCTCCCACGGTCCGAAAGGCAAACGTCTCCGGCCTAGGGAGGGCCGTCGGGGGGGTCTTATCTCCCCCGGCCGGTTCCTCTCGACCGCCGGAGCGCCTCCGGGCCGGTCCGCGCGACAGGGGGAGCGTTCCCCCTGCCGCCGGTGCCGCAGCCGCCCTCCTCACGGCGAGGCCGAGTCGCCCCGTCTCACCCGGTCGTCCTACACGGCGGCGTGGCGGGTGAGCGCGCAGGTGGCCTCGGCGGGCCCCCCTGCGCCTCTCCCTCCCGCCCGTCGCCGAAAGCACCGTTTCTCACAACCTCCCGGTCGCTCCCGGTTCCTCCTCTTTTACCGCACGACTGCCGGCGAGGCGCCCCCCTCCGCGGCGGGGCCCTGCCGACAGCGCGCTCTCCTCCGGGCGTCGGGGGTCCGCCCTCCTTCGCCCGCCCTCGGGGCTACCTGGTTGATCCTGCCAGTAACATACGCTTGTCTCAAAGATTAAGCCATGCAAGTCTAAGTACGCACGGCCTGTACAGTGAAACTGCGAATGGCTCATTAAATCAGTTATGGTTCCTTTGATCGCTCCCCTGTTACTTGGATAACTGTGGTAATTCTAGAGCTAATACATGCGACCGAGCGCCGACCCCCATCCGCTGGCGGGGAGGCGCGCATTTATCAGCACCGCTCCCCACGGCCCGGCGCGCGTTCGGCGGCGGAGGGCGACCTCCCCGTCCCCGCGCCGGGACCCGCACTGGTGACTCTGGATAACCTCTGGCCGATCGCTGGCCCTCCGCGGCGGCGACGTCTCATTCGAATGTCTGCCCTATCAACTTTCGATGGCAGTTTCTGGGACTTCCACGGTGACGACGGGTTACGGGGAATCGGGGTTCGATTCCGGAGAGGGAGCCTGAGAAACGGCTACCACATCCAAGGAAGGCAGCAGGCGCGCAAATTACCCACTCCCGACTCGGGGAGGTAGTGACGAAAAATAACGATACGGGCCTCTGTGGAGGCGTCGTGATCGGAATGAGTACAAACACAAACCCCTTTGCGAGGATCCATCGGAGGGCAAGTCTGGTGCCAGCAGCCGCGGTAATTCCAGCTCCGATAGCGTATATTAATGTTGCTGCAGTTAAAAAGCTCGTAGTTGGATATCGGCGACGGGCGTGCCGGACGGAGGAGCGGGCGGCGGGCGGCGGGCGCCCGGAAGGCGCGCGGCGGCCCTCGGCCGCCCCCCGGGGGACTCTGTTCTCCGGCGGGGCGCGCCGGGCGGTGCGCCGGCGGCGCGGCCGGATGTCCCGCTTGCTACCCCCGCGACCCCACCCGTTGACTCGGGACGGCCGCTCCGAGCCCCTCTCTCGAGGGCCCCCCCGACGCCCTTAAGCTGGGTGTCCCGCGGGACCCCCGGAGCGTTTACTTTGAATAAAATAGAGTGCTCAAAGCAGGCGTCGACAAAAACGGCCCTTGAATACCAGAGCCAAGCACGATGGAACAGGGCCCCGGGGTCGCACGCGCGTGGGAAATCCAGGCGACCTTCCCGGGGTGCATGATTAAGAGGGACGGCCGGGGGCATTCGTACTGCGCCGCTAGAGGTGAAATTCTTGGACCGGCGCAGGACGGGCGAAAGCGAAGGCATTTGCCAAGAATGTTTTCATTAATCAAGAACGAAAGTCGGAGGTTCGAAGACGATCAGATACCGTCGTAGTTCCGACCGTAAACCATGCCGACTGGCGATCCGGCGGCGTCCACACCTACGACCCGCCGGGCAGCCTCCGGGAAACCAAAGTCTTTAGGTTCCGGGGGGAGTATGGTTGCAAAGCTGAAACTTAAAGGAATTGACGGAAGGGCACCACCAGGAGTGGAGCCTGCGGCTTAATTCGACTCAACACGGGGAACCTCACCCGGCCCGGACACGGACAGGATTGACAGATTGACGGCTCTTTCTCGATTCCGTGGGTGGTGGTGCATGGCCGTTCGTAGTTGGTGGAGCGATTTGTCTGGTTAATTCCGATAACGAACGAGACTCCGGCTTGCTAAATAGCTTCCGGCTCCGGCGCGGGTCGGACC
>NW_028176535.1:37500-42500 GCF_949987555.1 Borostomias antarcticus | reverse complement strand
CTGAGCAGGTAAACAAGGCTGATCGAGTCTAAAACTAATATTCTGCTCTCTCATTGTCTCCAGGAAAGGACCATCGACCCTATTCTTCAGCAGTAGCGGACAGCCGGCGGTGAATCTCTCCGTCAGCGTCAACAGAGTCTTCCAGGCCATGGGCTACCCTGGGATGACATTACACAAATTGCGACACGTTTTAGCTACTTTAAGCTGGGAGAAACTCGAGGCCGGTGACCGCACATTGGTTGCCCAGCACATGTGCCACAGTCTGAACGCCCAAGAATCGTACTATGTCCGCCTCGGCTCGGTCGAGCGGCATGTGAAAGCACGGGGACTGATGGAACGATTGCTGGCACCGTGAAAGTTCAAATAAATGGCCATTCAATGGCGAAATGTGAACAGCAGAGTATGTGTGAATCAATCAACCTTACAACACATACTCAATAATCATAATCAATCCCCCGGAGCCCTGGGGCCCTGAGAGGGGTAGGGCCCCTGTGTCGTCCCCCGGAGCCCTGGTCCCCTGAGAGGGGTAGGGCCCCTGTGTCGTCCCCCGGAGCCCTGGGGCCCTGAGAGGGGCAGGGCCCCTGTGTCGTCCCCCGGAGCCCTGGTCCCCTGAGAGGGGCAGGGCCCCTGTGTCGTCCCCCGGAGCCCTGGTCCCCTGAGAGGGGTAGGGCCCCTGTGTCGTCCCCCGGAGCCCTGGTCCCCTGAGAGGGGCAGGGCCCCTGTGTCGTCCCCCGGAGCCCTGGGGCCCTGAGAGGGGTAGGGCCCCTGTGTCGTCCCCCGGAGCCCTGGGGCCCTGAGAGGGGTAGGGCCCCTGTGTCGTCCCCCGGAGCCCTGGGGCCCTGAGAGGGGTAGGGCCCCTGTGTCGTCCCCCGGAGCCCTGGGGCCCTGAGAGGGGTAGGGCCCCTGTGTCGTCCCCCGGAGCCCTGGGGCCCTGAGAGGGGCAGGGCCCCTGTGTCGTCCCCCGGAGCCCTGGGGCCCTGAGAGGGGTAGGGCCCCTGTGTCGTCCCCCGGAGCCCTGGGGCCCTGAGAGGGGTAGGGCCCCTGTGTCGTCCCCCGGAGCCCTGGTCCCCTGAGAGGGGCAGGGCCCCTGTGTCGTCCCCTGGAGGTGAGAGCAGGTGAGAGCAGGATAAAGACGTGTGAGAATAATCCTCACTAGTCATTTTTTGGGAAATTCCAAACACGGCTGGAAAAATGGCAAAGTCCAGCCTCGGCCGTCCGAGAAATTTTACAAGTCAGAGGGAGAGGGACCCCACAAAAGGGCATATTGGTGAAACAACACCACTGAAAATAAAGCACCGCTTTAATCCCCATAGGCGGGGGAGAATCTGCTCCCCGGGAGCTCACCCGGGAATCCCGGGGAGAGGCTCCCCGGGATTTTTTTGGGCTCCGGGTAAATCTGGGAGTCGGTCTGTACTATTTCGAACACGTATCGGCGGGTTGTAAATTGGGCAGAGTCCCAATGACTGGGTTCCAATGGGGGGACGGAAGAGGAGGCCGAGGGGCCTTGTCCTCAACCCCGAGATGGTGCGCCGGCTCGGGAACGGAGCCGGGGAGGCCGGATAAGACCCGCCCGGGTCTCATTAGGAGCGAAGACATTTTGAACAGTTTGCCTGGGGAGCGGTCCCTCTGGGGACCGAACGAAGGAGCGGAGACGGTCGGGTGCCGGCGAGCGGTCCCTCTGGGGGCCGAACGAAGGAGCGGAGACGGTCGGGGGCCGGCGAGCCCCGGCGGTCGGTGGGTCTGCCCGCGGCGGTGCGCCATGCCGGACGCGCGCGGCTTCCGACGGCGGAGGAGGGAACGTCCAGTGTAAGGGGACTGTTCTCTCTGCCCGTCTGTCGGATGTCTGCGCGCGGCCCGGGTAGGCGTGCGGCCCGGGGAGACGCTCGGCCCCGGGGCCCGGTTCTCGACCCGGAGCGGGGGACCCCCCCTGGCTCTCGGTCTGCGGGAGAGGGGGAGCGGTCCCCGGGCCCGAACGATGGATCACTCGGCGGGGGAGCGGTCCCCTCTCACTAGTTAGCCGAGGGAGCGGTCCCTCTAACGCACGGAGCCGAGGGAGCGGTCCCTCTTTACGCACGGAGCCCGGGGAGCGGTCCCCGGGCCCGAACGATGGATCACTCGGCGGGGGAGCGGTCCCCTCTCACTAGTTAGCCGAGGGAGCGGTCCCTCTGACGCACGGAGCCGAGGGAGCGGTCCCTCTTTACGCACGGAGCCCGGGGAGCGGTCCCCGGGCCCGAACGATGGATCACTCGGCGGGGGAGCGGTCCCCTCTCACTAGTTAGCCGAGGGAGCGGTCCCTCTGGGGGCCGAACGAAGGAGCGGAGACGGTCGGGGGCCGGCGAGCCCCGGCGGTCGGTGTGTCTGCCCGCGGCGGTGCGCCATGCCGGACGCGCGCAGCTTCTGACGGCGGAGGAGGGAACGTCCAGTGAAAGGGGACTGTTTTCTCTGCCCGGCGTCGGATGTCTGCGTGCGGCCCGGGTAGGCGTGCGGCCCGGGGAGGCCCTCGGCCCCGGGGCCCGGCTCTCGACCCGGAGCCGGGGTAGCGTAACACCCCTGGCTCTCCCCCTGAAAGACTGTCCCTCTGGGGACAGAACGAAGGATAGGAGACGGTTGGAGACGGTTGGAGACGGTTGGAGACGGTTGGAGACGGTTGGAGACGGTTGGAGACGGTTGGAGACGGTTGGAGACGGTTGGAGACGGTTGGAGACGGTTGGGGGCCGTTCCGAGCGTGGGGCCGGAACATGACCAGGACCGCGGGGCCGGAAGAGAGAGCGGTCCGCGGTCAGCAGGAGGGCAGTCTCGGTCAGTCGGAGCGGTCCGCAGCGGACCGTCCCCGACAACCTTCTTTTTCGCAAAGTCCTGGGCATTACCAGGTACGCATGGTTCCGTTTGGAGAGCCAGGGCCCACTAAGTCCCACTGATTACCAGGGCCACATAGTTCTGGAGGCCGAGGCCCTGGAAGTCTAGTGCCCGAGGGGAGGGTGCTTAAGGGTGGGTACACGGGTTCGAACGGTGCGCGAGGTTACCGGGCTGTCCCGGAGGTCCGGTGCCCGGAAAGGTGGGGCCCTGAGAGGGGTAGGGCCCCTGTGTCGTCCCCCGGAGCCCTGGTCCCCTGAGAGGGGTAGGGCCCCTGTGTCGTCCCCCGGAGCCCTGGTCCCCTGAGAGGGGTAGGGCCCCTGTGTCGTCCCCCGGAGCCCTGGGGCCCTGAGAGGGGCAGGGCCCCTGTGTCGTCCCCCGGAGCCCTGGTCCCCTGAGAGGGGCAGGGCCCCTCTCTATCTCCCCCCCAGCCCTGGTCCCCTGTGCGGGGTAGGGCCACTGTGTGATCCCCCCGGAGCCCCGGCCCCAAAATGCGGGTAAAGGCCCTGACGTGTGAGAATTATCCTCAGTAGTGATTTTTTGGCAAAGTCCAAACTCGGCCGGAAAAATGGCAAAGTCCAGCCTCGGCCGGCCGAGAAATTTTACAAGTCCCCGGGAGAGGGACCCCACAGAACGGCGTATGGGAGGAACCGCCCCACCGAAAATAAAGCACCGCTTTAATCCCCATAGGCGGGGGAGAATCTGCTCCCCGGGAGCTCACCCGGGAATCCCGGGGAGAGGCTCCCCGGGATTTTTTTGGGCTCCGGGTAAATCTGGGAGTCGGTCTGTACTATTTCGAACACGTATCGGCGGGTTGTAAATTGGGCAGAGTCCCAATGACTGGGTTCCAATGGGGGGACGGAGGAGGAGGCCGAGGGGCCTTGTCCTCACCCCGAGATGGTGCGCCGGCTCGGGAACGGAGCCGGGGAGGCCGGATAAGACCCGCCCGGGTCTCATTAGGAGCGAAGACATTTTGAACAGTTTCCCTGGGGAGCGGTCCCTCTGGGGACCGAACGAAGGAGCGGAGACGGTCGGGGGCCGGCGAGCCCCGGCGGTCGGTGGGTCTGCCCGCGGCGGTGCGCCATGCCGGACGCGCGCGGCTTCCGACGGCGGAGGAGGGAACGTCCAGTGTAAGGGGACTGTTCTCTCTGCCCGTCTGTCGGATGTCTGCGCGCGGCCCGGGTAGGCGTGCGGCCCGGGGAGACTCTCGGCCCCGGGGTCCCGGTTCTCGACCCGGAGCGGGGGACCCCCCCTGGCTCTCGGTCTGCGGGAGAGGGGGAGCGGTCCCCCGGCCCGGACGACGGATCACGGCGGGGGAGCGGTCCCTCTTAACACGGCGGGGGAGCGGTCCCTCTTAACACGGACCGAGAAGAGTCTGACGCGCGCGCGAGTCAAAGGGCTTCTCCAAACCCCAAGGCGAAGGCCGGCGCACGCCGGCTGAGGCGGGATCCCGGCCCCTCGGGGCTCCGGGCGCACCGCCGCCCCGTCCCCCTCCCCGCTCTCGGGAAGGGAGGAGGCGCGGAGTGAGAGCGCGCGCGGCAGGACTCCAAAGACGGTCGACTTATGCCCGGAGCTCGGCGGCAGCGTAACGCCCCTGGCTCTCGGATCGCTCGGCGGGGCAGCGGTCCCCGGGCACCCGAACGACGGATCGCTCGGCGGGGGAGCGGTCCCCTCTTACTTGGCGGCCGGGGGAGCGGTCCCCTCTCACTAGTTAGCCGAGGGAGCGGTCCCTCTGACGCACGGAGCCGAGGGAGCGGTCCCTCTTTACGCACGGAGCCCGGGGAGCGGTCCCCATTACTAGTTAGCCGAGGGAGCGGTCCCTCTTTACGCACGGAGCCCGGGGAGCGGTCCCCATTACTAGTTAGCCGAGGGAGCGGTCCCTCTTTACGCACGGAGCCCGGGGAGCGGTCCCCATTACTAGTTAGCCGAGGGAGCGGTCCCTCTGACGCACGGAGCCGAGGGAGCGGTCCCTCTTTACGCACGGAGCCCGGGGAGCGGTCCCCGTTACGCACGCACCCACACACACTCACTGTCTCCCACGGTCCGAAAGGCAAACGTCTCCGGCCTAGGGAGGGCCGTCGGGGGGGTCTTATCTCCCCCGGCCGGTTCCTCTCGACCGCCGGAGCGCCTCCGGGCCGGTCCGCGCG
>NW_028176535.1:20000-27500 GCF_949987555.1 Borostomias antarcticus | reverse complement strand
CCCTGAGAGGGGCAGGGCCCCTGTGTCGTCCCCCGGAGCCCTGGTCCCCTGAGAGGGGTAGGGCCCCTGTGTCGTCCCCCGGAGCCCTGGTCCCCTGAGAGGGGCAGGGCCCCTGTGTCGTCCCCCGGAGCCCTGGGGCCCTGAGAGGGGTAGGGCCCCTGTGTCGTCCCCCGGAGCCCTGGGGCCCTGAGAGGGGTAGGGCCCCTGTGTCGTCCCCCGGAGCCCTGGGGCCCTGAGAGGGGTAGGGCCCCTGTGTCGTCCCCCGGAGCCCTGGGGCCCTGAGAGGGGTAGGGCCCCTGTGTCGTCCCCCGGAGCCCTGGGGCCCTGAGAGGGGCAGGGCCCCTGTGTCGTCCCCCGGAGCCCTGGGGCCCTGAGAGGGGTAGGGCCCCTGTGTCGTCCCCCGGAGCCCTGGGGCCCTGAGAGGGGTAGGGCCCCTGTGTCGTCCCCCGGAGCCCTGGTCCCCTGAGAGGGGCAGGGCCCCTGTGTCGTCCCCTGGAGGTGAGAGCAGGTGAGAGCAGGATAAAGACGTGTGAGAATAATCCTCACTAGTCATTTTTTGGGAAATTCCAAACACGGCTGGAAAAATGGCAAAGTCCAGCCTCGGCCGTCCGAGAAATTTTACAAGTCAGAGGGAGAGGGACCCCACAAAAGGGCATATTGGTGAAACAACACCACTGAAAATAAAGCACCGCTTTAATCCCCATAGGCGGGGGAGAATCTGCTCCCCGGGAGCTCACCCGG
The DNA here is from genome assembly GCF_949987555.1 of Borostomias antarcticus. Classification (NCBI taxonomy): domain Eukaryota; kingdom Metazoa; phylum Chordata; class Actinopteri; order Stomiiformes; family Stomiidae; genus Borostomias; species Borostomias antarcticus. The sequence goes on along the minus strand of NW_028176535.1, from coordinate 26,759 downwards.
GAATCCCGGGGAGAGGCTCCCCGGGATTTTTTTGGGCTCCGGGTAAATCTGGGAGTCGGTCTGTACTATTTCGAACACGTATCGGCGGGTTGTAAATTGGGCAGAGTCCCAATGACTGGGTTCCAATGGGGGGACGGAAGAGGAGGCCGAGGGGCCTTGTCCTCAACCCCGAGATGGTGCGCCGGCTCGGGAACGGAGCCGGGGAGGCCGGATAAGACCCGCCCGGGTCTCATTAGGAGCGAAGACATTTTGAACAGTTTGCCTGGGGAGCGGTCCCTCTGGGGACCGAACGAAGGAGCGGAGACGGTCGGGTGCCGGCGAGCGGTCCCTCTGGGGGCCGAACGAAGGAGCGGAGACGGTCGGGGGCCGGCGAGCCCCGGCGGTCGGTGGGTCTGCCCGCGGCGGTGCGCCATGCCGGACGCGCGCGGCTTCCGACGGCGGAGGAGGGAACGTCCAGTGTAAGGGGACTGTTCTCTCTGCCCGTCTGTCGGATGTCTGCGCGCGGCCCGGGTAGGCGTGCGGCCCGGGGAGACGCTCGGCCCCGGGGCCCGGTTCTCGACCCGGAGCGGGGGACCCCCCCTGGCTCTCGGTCTGCGGGAGAGGGGGAGCGGTCCCCGGGCCCGAACGATGGATCACTCGGCGGGGGAGCGGTCCCCTCTCACTAGTTAGCCGAGGGAGCGGTCCCTCTAACGCACGGAGCCGAGGGAGCGGTCCCTCTTTACGCACGGAGCCCGGGGAGCGGTCCCCGGGCCCGAACGATGGATCACTCGGCGGGGGAGCGGTCCCCTCTCACTAGTTAGCCGAGGGAGCGGTCCCTCTGACGCACGGAGCCGAGGGAGCGGTCCCTCTTTACGCACGGAGCCCGGGGAGCGGTCCCCGGGCCCGAACGATGGATCACTCGGCGGGGGAGCGGTCCCCTCTCACTAGTTAGCCGAGGGAGCGGTCCCTCTGGGGGCCGAACGAAGGAGCGGAGACGGTCGGGGGCCGGCGAGCCCCGGCGGTCGGTGTGTCTGCCCGCGGCGGTGCGCCATGCCGGACGCGCGCAGCTTCTGACGGCGGAGGAGGGAACGTCCAGTGAAAGGGGACTGTTTTCTCTGCCCGGCGTCGGATGTCTGCGTGCGGCCCGGGTAGGCGTGCGGCCCGGGGAGGCCCTCGGCCCCGGGGCCCGGCTCTCGACCCGGAGCCGGGGTAGCGTAACACCCCTGGCTCTCCCCCTGAAAGACTGTCCCTCTGGGGACAGAACGAAGGATAGGAGACGGTTGGAGACGGTTGGAGACGGTTGGAGACGGTTGGAGACGGTTGGAGACGGTTGGAGACGGTTGGAGACGGTTGGAGACGGTTGGAGACGGTTGGAGACGGTTGGGGGCCGTTCCGAGCGTGGGGCCGGAACATGACCAGGACCGCGGGGCCGGAAGAGAGAGCGGTCCGCGGTCAGCAGGAGGGCAGTCTCGGTCAGTCGGAGCGGTCCGCAGCGGACCGTCCCCGACAACCTTCTTTTTCGCAAAGTCCTGGGCATTACCAGGTACGCATGGTTCCGTTTGGAGAGCCAGGGCCCACTAAGTCCCACTGATTACCAGGGCCACATAGTTCTGGAGGCCGAGGCCCTGGAAGTCTAGTGCCCGAGGGGAGGGTGCTTAAGGGTGGGTACACGGGTTCGAACGGTGCGCGAGGTTACCGGGCTGTCCCGGAGGTCCGGTGCCCGGAAAGGTGGGGCCCTGAGAGGGGTAGGGCCCCTGTGTCGTCCCCCGGAGCCCTGGTCCCCTGAGAGGGGTAGGGCCCCTGTGTCGTCCCCCGGAGCCCTGGTCCCCTGAGAGGGGTAGGGCCCCTGTGTCGTCCCCCGGAGCCCTGGGGCCCTGAGAGGGGCAGGGCCCCTGTGTCGTCCCCCGGAGCCCTGGTCCCCTGAGAGGGGCAGGGCCCCTCTCTATCTCCCCCCCAGCCCTGGTCCCCTGTGCGGGGTAGGGCCACTGTGTGATCCCCCCGGAGCCCCGGCCCCAAAATGCGGGTAAAGGCCCTGACGTGTGAGAATTATCCTCAGTAGTGATTTTTTGGCAAAGTCCAAACTCGGCCGGAAAAATGGCAAAGTCCAGCCTCGGCCGGCCGAGAAATTTTACAAGTCCCCGGGAGAGGGACCCCACAGAACGGCGTATGGGAGGAACCGCCCCACCGAAAATAAAGCACCGCTTTAATCCCCATAGGCGGGGGAGAATCTGCTCCCCGGGAGCTCACCCGGGAATCCCGGGGAGAGGCTCCCCGGGATTTTTTTGGGCTCCGGGTAAATCTGGGAGTCGGTCTGTACTATTTCGAACACGTATCGGCGGGTTGTAAATTGGGCAGAGTCCCAATGACTGGGTTCCAATGGGGGGACGGAGGAGGAGGCCGAGGGGCCTTGTCCTCACCCCGAGATGGTGCGCCGGCTCGGGAACGGAGCCGGGGAGGCCGGATAAGACCCGCCCGGGTCTCATTAGGAGCGAAGACATTTTGAACAGTTTCCCTGGGGAGCGGTCCCTCTGGGGACCGAACGAAGGAGCGGAGACGGTCGGGGGCCGGCGAGCCCCGGCGGTCGGTGGGTCTGCCCGCGGCGGTGCGCCATGCCGGACGCGCGCGGCTTCCGACGGCGGAGGAGGGAACGTCCAGTGTAAGGGGACTGTTCTCTCTGCCCGTCTGTCGGATGTCTGCGCGCGGCCCGGGTAGGCGTGCGGCCCGGGGAGACTCTCGGCCCCGGGGTCCCGGTTCTCGACCCGGAGCGGGGGACCCCCCCTGGCTCTCGGTCTGCGGGAGAGGGGGAGCGGTCCCCCGGCCCGGACGACGGATCACGGCGGGGGAGCGGTCCCTCTTAACACGGCGGGGGAGCGGTCCCTCTTAACACGGACCGAGAAGAGTCTGACGCGCGCGCGAGTCAAAGGGCTTCTCCAAACCCCAAGGCGAAGGCCGGCGCACGCCGGCTGAGGCGGGATCCCGGCCCCTCGGGGCTCCGGGCGCACCGCCGCCCCGTCCCCCTCCCCGCTCTCGGGAAGGGAGGAGGCGCGGAGTGAGAGCGCGCGCGGCAGGACTCCAAAGACGGTCGACTTATGCCCGGAGCTCGGCGGCAGCGTAACGCCCCTGGCTCTCGGATCGCTCGGCGGGGCAGCGGTCCCCGGGCACCCGAACGACGGATCGCTCGGCGGGGGAGCGGTCCCCTCTTACTTGGCGGCCGGGGGAGCGGTCCCCTCTCACTAGTTAGCCGAGGGAGCGGTCCCTCTGACGCACGGAGCCGAGGGAGCGGTCCCTCTTTACGCACGGAGCCCGGGGAGCGGTCCCCATTACTAGTTAGCCGAGGGAGCGGTCCCTCTTTACGCACGGAGCCCGGGGAGCGGTCCCCATTACTAGTTAGCCGAGGGAGCGGTCCCTCTTTACGCACGGAGCCCGGGGAGCGGTCCCCATTACTAGTTAGCCGAGGGAGCGGTCCCTCTGACGCACGGAGCCGAGGGAGCGGTCCCTCTTTACGCACGGAGCCCGGGGAGCGGTCCCCGTTACGCACGCACCCACACACACTCACTGTCTCCCACGGTCCGAAAGGCAAACGTCTCCGGCCTAGGGAGGGCCGTCGGGGGGGTCTTATCTCCCCCGGCCGGTTCCTCTCGACCGCCGGAGCGCCTCCGGGCCGGTCCGCGCGACAGGGGGAGCGTTCCCCCTGCCGCCGGTGCCGCAGCCGCCCTCCTCACGGCGAGGCCGAGTCGCCCCGTCTCACCCGGTCGTCCTACACGGCGGCGTGGCGGGTGAGCGCGCAGGTGGCCTCGGCGGGCCCCCCTGCGCCTCTCCCTCCCGCCCGTCGCCGAAAGCACCGTTTCTCACAACCTCCCGGTCGCTCCCGGTTCCTCCTCTTTTACCGCACGACTGCCGGCGAGGCGCCCCCCTCCGCGGCGGGGCCCTGCCGACAGCGCGCTCTCCTCCGGGCGTCGGGGGTCCGCCCTCCTTCGCCCGCCCTCGGGGCTACCTGGTTGATCCTGCCAGTAACATACGCTTGTCTCAAAGATTAAGCCATGCAAGTCTAAGTACGCACGGCCTGTACAGTGAAACTGCGAATGGCTCATTAAATCAGTTATGGTTCCTTTGATCGCTCCCCTGTTACTTGGATAACTGTGGTAATTCTAGAGCTAATACATGCGACCGAGCGCCGACCCCCATCCGCTGGCGGGGAGGCGCGCATTTATCAGCACCGCTCCCCACGGCCCGGCGCGCGTTCGGCGGCGGAGGGCGACCTCCCCGTCCCCGCGCCGGGACCCGCACTGGTGACTCTGGATAACCTCTGGCCGATCGCTGGCCCTCCGCGGCGGCGACGTCTCATTCGAATGTCTGCCCTATCAACTTTCGATGGCAGTTTCTGGGACTTCCACGGTGACGACGGGTTACGGGGAATCGGGGTTCGATTCCGGAGAGGGAGCCTGAGAAACGGCTACCACATCCAAGGAAGGCAGCAGGCGCGCAAATTACCCACTCCCGACTCGGGGAGGTAGTGACGAAAAATAACGATACGGGCCTCTGTGGAGGCGTCGTGATCGGAATGAGTACAAACACAAACCCCTTTGCGAGGATCCATCGGAGGGCAAGTCTGGTGCCAGCAGCCGCGGTAATTCCAGCTCCGATAGCGTATATTAATGTTGCTGCAGTTAAAAAGCTCGTAGTTGGATATCGGCGACGGGCGTGCCGGACGGAGGAGCGGGCGGCGGGCGGCGGGCGCCCGGAAGGCGCGCGGCGGCCCTCGGCCGCCCCCCGGGGGACTCTGTTCTCCGGCGGGGCGCGCCGGGCGGTGCGCCGGCGGCGCGGCCGGATGTCCCGCTTGCTACCCCCGCGACCCCACCCGTTGACTCGGGACGGCCGCTCCGAGCCCCTCTCTCGAGGGCCCCCCCGACGCCCTTAAGCTGGGTGTCCCGCGGGACCCCCGGAGCGTTTACTTTGAATAAAATAGAGTGCTCAAAGCAGGCGTCGACAAAAACGGCCCTTGAATACCAGAGCCAAGCACGATGGAACAGGGCCCCGGGGTCGCACGCGCGTGGGAAATCCAGGCGACCTTCCCGGGGTGCATGATTAAGAGGGACGGCCGGGGGCATTCGTACTGCGCCGCTAGAGGTGAAATTCTTGGACCGGCGCAGGACGGGCGAAAGCGAAGGCATTTGCCAAGAATGTTTTCATTAATCAAGAACGAAAGTCGGAGGTTCGAAGACGATCAGATACCGTCGTAGTTCCGACCGTAAACCATGCCGACTGGCGATCCGGCGGCGTCCACACCTACGACCCGCCGGGCAGCCTCCGGGAAACCAAAGTCTTTAGGTTCCGGGGGGAGTATGGTTGCAAAGCTGAAACTTAAAGGAATTGACGGAAGGGCACCACCAGGAGTGGAGCCTGCGGCTTAATTCGACTCAACACGGGGAACCTCACCCGGCCCGGACACGGACAGGATTGACAGATTGACGGCTCTTTCTCGATTCCGTGGGTGGTGGTGCATGGCCGTTCGTAGTTGGTGGAGCGATTTGTCTGGTTAATTCCGATAACGAACGAGACTCCGGCTTGCTAAATAGCTTCCGGCTCCGGCGCGGGTCGGACCCAGCTTCTTAGAGGGACAAGCGGAAGATCAAGCCGCGCGAGATGGAGCAATAACAGGTCTGTGATGCCCTTAGATGTCCGGGGCCGCACGCGCGCTACACTGAGCGGGCCAGCGCGTGCCTACCCTACGCTCGAGAGGCTCGGGTAACCCGCTCCACCCCGCTCGTGATTGGGATCGGGGGCTGACATTGCCCCCGTAAACGAGGAATTCCCAGTAAGTGCGGGTCACTAGCCCGCGTTGATTAAGTCCCTGCCCTTTGTACACACCGCCCGTCGCTACTACCGATGGATGGCTCGGTGAGGTCCCCGGATCGGGGCCGGCGAGGCCCGTCGCAAGGCGGGCCCGCCGACGCTTCGAAAAGACGATCGAACCGGGCTACCTAGAGGAAGTAAAAGTCGTAACAAGGTTTCTGTAGGGGAACCTGCAGAAGGATCATTAACGGGGAGACCGTCGGTCGGTCGGCCGCTCGGGTCTCACGTACTCCCACGGGGCGGAGAGTCGAGAGGGGGTCCTCCGGGGCTCCCTCCCTCCCCGTCTCTGTCCTCGGGGGGCCGGAGAGTCGAGAGGGGGTCCCCCGGGGCCCTCTCCCTCCCCGCCTCCGCTCGGTGAAACACGTTCGGCCGGCGGCGGCCGTATTACATCTGTCCTACTCGGGGCGCGCCCCTCCTCGGAGGAGCGTGTCACCTTTCCAAGAAAAACAAACGTACGACTCTTAGCGGTGGATCACTCGGCTCGTGCGTCGATGAAGAACGCAGCTAGCTGCGAGAAGTGATGTGAATTGCAGGACACAAAACTGATCATCGACCCTTCGAACGCACATTGCGGCCCCGGGTCGATCCCGGGGCCACGCCTGTCTGAGCGTCGGTTCTACCCATCAATCGGGAAACGGTCCCCTCCCAACGGGGACCCTTCCCGCGGCTGGGGCGTCGCGGGACCTCCTCCCCGGAAGGTCCTTCGTCCCCTTAAGTGCAGAGACGAGCGGCTCGGGTCCGAGCGGGGCGGGTTCACCCCTAACTCCTCTGTCCCCGTCGCGGCTGCCCGCGGACCTCTGCGGTCCGCCCGCTGCCCGCGCGCGTGGGGGAGAGGGGAAGGACGCCCGTCCCCCCGGCTCCCGGCCGTACCGTCGACCTCCCCGAGCCCACGAGCCTCGTCCCCCTTCACCCCGGGGGCGAGCCGTA